>NW_020524005.1:90000-140004 GCF_003368295.1 Carassius auratus | reverse complement strand
TCTCCTCTGTTCTCCTGTTTGCTCTCTAGAGTACAAGTTAAGGAGGAAGAGCATAGGTTGAAGTTCAAAAGGAAAGAGGGTATTTGCAAGAAGTGGTCCTCAAAAATATTCCCCTGTCCCGTGGTGAGGGAGTCAGAGTGAGAGAAAAGCTGCTCGGGATAGATGTGAACGATGCCCTCAAAACAAATGGGGCCTATATTTACGATCTAAGCGCATTGTTTAAAAGCGCAGGTGCACTCAGGGTGTGTCCGAATCCACTTTTGCTAGTTTAACGATGGGGAAAATGGTTTTCCCTATTCTCTTGATGAGTAATGGGTGTGTTTTGTGCATAATGTTCAATAAACCAATGAGATTCTCATCTCCCATTTCCTTTAAGAGCTAGTTGTGCTCGCACACAATGGCGGATTTGCTATTTTCACAGCAAAATTTGCAAGAGCAAAGACTGAACACGATTCCAAGAAGAAACGGAGCTGCTCGCATGCGAGCCAATGTATAGCCAATTCTGATACATGCCAATACATTACTATCTATTATGACATGTAGGCGAATGTATATTTATGTAGCCAACACAATTATATCTTTTGCATGGTAATCCTTAAATTTTTTTTTTTTTTTTGTATTTGGCATATTTCTATGCTGCTGCGCATTCCCTGTGTCTGTGTAATGAGCAGAGTGTACGTGCCTTGTGGACCCACCTATAGGCGCATATTATTAACGCACTCTTTAAATAACAAAAAATAGTAATGCTATTGACTTTAGGCCACGTTTTAAACTGGTCAGTGGTGGAGTCTAGTTCAGAAGCCTACAGGGCACCGTATACAGGGCACTCCACTCAAGACTCTGGCATGTTGCATTTCCATTCCCAACTCCATTTCCCATAATCCCATGCTTAGGGCTAATCACCACCAGGTGTTCCCCATTACCACTCCCCTATATAAACTGTGTTTGGACTCTCCTATAGTGCAAAGTCTTGTTTAGTTCTGTCTGGCATTTCGGGCGGTTTCCCTGTGTTTGTTCCTTCCGCGTCTGATCTTGGATTGTTTTATACCGACTGTGATTCTCTGCTGCCTGCCTCGACCTCTGCTTGTTACTGATTCTGGATATCCCTGAAATACTTGACGCTGTGCTCTGATTACTGCCTGTCTGCCTTCTCTTTATTAAACCACTGCATATGGATCCGAACGTCTCTGAGTCCATGTTACACAATGTTAAGAACATTTTTCTTTTTTTTTTTTATAATCTTTGATGAAGAGAAAGCTTAAAAGAACAGCATCATACTGATCATACTGATTTTTATTTTTATTTTATTTCATTTTTTACATTGTAAATTGTTAAGTCACTTTGGATCAATTTCAAAAACAAGCAACAACAAAATCAAATCCTACTGACCCTCAGCTTTCAGATTCTAATTTGAAGCTCTTTTTGCAAAATAAATTTTGGTCATGAAACACATAAAAAAAAATCAATTTGGTTATTTAATGCACAGAAATTCATGTATTTTACAATATGGCTGTAAGGGATAGTTTTTCTTAGAAATGAAAAAAAAAAAAAAAAGTCATTATTTTCTTCTGTGGAACACAAAATAAGATATTTGGATACTTTGAAGAACTGTTTTTTGTCCATTGAACCCCATCACACTTCATTCAAAGAGAAAAAGAACATAGGAAAACTGATATAGACTATTAAAAAATATCATAGTTTGAGGGGGTGGGGGGATAATAAAAAATCAACACACCTGGTGAGCATCCTCACTACCCCTCACTGAGCCAGAAAAGAGGCAACACTGAGGCGCATCTGGTATCCAAATGTTGTAACTGACCCAATATGCCTCCCTCTCTCTATTTCTCCTCCACCATTCATTATCTTCTCAGCAGTCAGGCGGCTCGTCGACTGGGATCGGCCTGCCTCAGCTCAGTGCTTCTTCACTAGCCTCCACTCAAGTAGAGCAGCACCCACGTGACAAAAATAAATAAGGAAATAGATGCAGATGTGGGGCACGCTGGCCTGCCAAAAGAACAATGACATCAGCCAAGACCCGAGCCCAAGTCCCAGGTCCGCTGTCTCTTCTCAAGTAGCCTTTCACTAGCACTGTAACACACTTCTTTTTCTTCTTCTCTTTCTCTTCATGCTGGGAGATTGAGGGTCCCCCAGTGGGAAGGTGAGTGTGATTGTGAGGGGATTTTGGGGGGCTCAGACGAGTAATGGCCGTCCATGTGATATGCATTAGCGATGACATGTACCTTCAGAAGGAAGGTAATGCGATCCCTTATGTAAAAGAGAAGATTCACTTCCGGCCTGCCATCTCCAGCGAGAGACTTATGCTGGGGCAAGCTGACACACTGAGCTGATGCAGAGAGTTTATCTTGTATTTTAGCACAGGGGTTTTCAAACTGCGGTCTGGGGAGCCCTAAGGGGCCGCAAGGGGGCCCATGGAAAAGAGAAAAATAGTTGGAAAACAAAACAAAAAGGTAAATAAATGTATAAGAAAACAACAACACCAAAATAATTATATATGGAACATGAATGAATGAAAGTAATAGTAAATAATTAATGTAGTCAATAAATATTTAAAATGTCAACTAAATAGAAACATAAAAATAATAATAAACAAATAAAGAATATAAATATTAAATAAATAAGTAATCATAAATAATAATAATACATATTACATAAAAATACACAAAAAATGAATACATGAAAGTGTTACTTAAATAGAAAGTACTACTGTAATAATAATAAGTTATTAATTATCTTTTAATTATTAAAAGTTATTCTGACTATAGAAAGAAATAATTCTTATTTAATTATTAATTATTAACAATGAATTATTTATACATGTATAAATGTTATAAAATAAATATATTAATTATTACATATAATATTAATAAAAAATAAAAGTAATAATAAATAAATACACATTAAATAAAAGCAAAAAAATAAATATATCATGTTCCTTAAATAGAAAGTACTACTATAATAATAGTTATTAATTAATTGTTAATTAATTTATTGTTATTCAAGAAATAAATAGTCTAATTCATTGCATAGTAAATAATTTTCAGATTTACACACACACACACACACACACACACACATATACACACATATATATATATATATATATATTACAGTTGATAGGTGTTTGTAGTCATATATCACCTTTATATTTCATCATGTCTGTTTTACCACTCACTAAATGAGTATTTCACCTTTGACCTTTATATTTGATCCCGACTTTATGATCTTTTCGCATATTTCTACTTGCATTGTTTATGTCTTTTCTTTATTCATGTAACAGGATAAAAGTATGAACAAATCCCCTTTTTGTACACAAGCCAATCGGTTCTCTTATCTCTCGTGATTACGATTGCACTGTCTGACAAGTCACCTCCTTGCTTCACTGAAAACTTGAGTACATACTTTTTCAAAGCCAAGAACTTAATTTCACTCAAACTCCAACCATCTTTTAACCTCCGCCTCGAAATTCCAGTCACAGCTGTCAAACACTCCTGTCAAAACTGCCTGCCAAAATGTACTCAGCTGAGAACGCAGTCATTAGCCAAAAATGTGCACCAAAAAAAAACCTTGGGAGGAAAAAAACTGTAGTTGTGGCACTCGCGCTTGAGCTGTGCACCTCATCCAGCCAGTTTTTTTTCCCTCCCCCAGCTTTGTAACCCACAAACTTTAATGGCTCTTGAGAATTTGCAGCATCTCAATCCAACCTGTCAAGAGACAGAGGGAGCACTTTGCTTTTATCTGCTCAGCGCTGCTCCCGACATCTGGAGGCCGTCCATCGGTAAATCTCTCCGGCTCCACGCTAGATTCTTTATGTATGTTTAAGCTGCTACACGAAACAGACCCGGCTGACCTCTGCGGCACCCGCTGCCACTTGACTGGATAGAGACACCGGCTGTCGACGGCCGTAGATGAATAACAGTGATTAGGAGGCATAAATAAAAAAGTGCATGATGATTATCGCTAATTTATTCATAAAAGCGACAGTTCGCGAAACAGAGCGGGTCGAAGGTCGCGAGCAGTGAACGTCCCGCTGTCTGGGTGCATTAGTGTTGAGATGAAAAGGGGAAAGGCTTGAGGTTGTTGGACTCGCAGCAAGGACGTCTCCTGCCGCGACATGAATTGTGGGATGTGCGGTGTGTTCAGATGTGCGCCAAGCATTTATTAAAGAGATAGTTAATAAAAATGAAAACATTTTCTCACCCTCATGAGTTTACATGTTCAAACGGCTGTTTTCTATACTATGAAAGTAAATTGTGAAAGCAATGAATAAAGATTTAAGTCAATTCCTCACAGAAAGCTATTGTATGACTTTAGAAAATAGAAATTATAGGACACAAGTGGCATGAGCATTTTATTTTTTTATGGTGGTTGGGGGGTAGATAATATAATGTATTGAATTATAAAGTTATATGTATTGATCAAAAGTTACAGTAATGACATTTAAATTGTCATAAAAAAAATTATATTTCAAATACAGGTAAGTGCTTTTCTTTTCACTTTCCATTCACCAAAGAATTCTGGGGGACATTATATTAAGAACTGTATTCAACAGTAATAAAAAAAAATTAAATAAAAAAAAAACATTTTTGAACTTTTTTACAAAATAAATTTCCATTTCAAATAAATTTTGAAGTTTCTATTCATCAAAGAATTCTCAAAAAAAAAAAAAAAATCCAAAAAAATAAACAAATTAAGTTGCACAACTGTATTCAACATCAATTATAATAATTAAAAAAAAATGTTTATTGAGTAATGTTTATTACAAAATAAATTTATATTTCGAATAAATGCGTTCTTTTGAACAGTAAGTAAACAAATAAAAAAATTTAAAAAAATCACAACTGCATAAAATTAAGCTTTCCCATCCTTATGGAATAAATTACATTTAACAATATATTAAATTATAAAGCAGTTATTTTAAAAGGTAATATTACTTCACAATATTGCAGGTTTACTGTATTTTAGATCTAATAAATGCAGCCTAGAATGAGCATAAGAGAGTTATTCCAAAAACATAAAAAAACCTTACCTAGCCTAATCCTTTCCTTTCTTCTAATTCTCTTTTCCTTCATCTCTCACTCACCCGCTCATCTAAAGAATCAAGCCTTTTGTTTTTCAAGCCCTCTGGTTTGGGCAACATGTTCTAAATCAGATCCTACAGGGAGCCAGTTATGAAGCCGTCTGAAAGCCGTTTTGGGCCCAGGCTCTGGTTTCATCCCCTCTTTGGGCAATCGATATATCAGGCTGTTTTTACCCTGGGAGCTTCTAATGGCAAGAGCTCTTGGAGCTCTGGTAACATTATATGTCTAACAGGGGCGGGGGAAGAGAAAACCAGGAGCTTGAGTCTCAATGTGGTGCTTCACTCGGCAATAAATCCAAGTGGCAACAAAGCGGGCAGATAGCATAAAACAGATACGAGCAAAAAATAAATCCAAACGTTCAATGCAACCATGTAAAGGAGGTCTGAAATCTTCTAAAGGAGAAGAGCAGAACAGCAGGATGCATCCTGAGCGCCACAGCGTCTGCAGGACGCCACCTTTGTCAGGACAAACTAAGAGCAAATGTACAGCTCGACTCTGGAGTCGGGAGGTTAGCGGTATGGACTTCATAAAGTCAGAGGTGCTATTCAACGACTAAAAGCTCCGGCCCCGCCGAGCTCTCCGACTGGCTGGATTCTGAGCAAGAGATGCTGAGGTAATGGCTTCCTTATGGACTCCCGGCGCAAGAGTGATGGGCTGACAGAAGGTATGTTAAATATCTCCCGCTCTGACTACAACATCGGGACCCTGACCCCTTTGAAAGGGAAGGCTTAACAAGGGACTCCGAAGGTCAGCGAGCTGTAATATGTCAATGGGATTTAAAGGGAAGACGACTGCGCTGTGTTTACATGAGCTGGGGTTCCACTACTTTCAGTCCAAGGAGGAAAATGTGGGAAAAGGTAGGAATAATTCATTTGTATTAGGCCTCTAAATTGCTGAAAAAGATTTCATACACAATCTACTAATGAACATTCCTTCTGACTTCTGATCGATAATTCATATTTTTGAATAAGAACATCTTTAACGATTTTTATAAATGTAAGAAAAACGTTCATATTGTGAACATTTTTTAAAAATGAAGACTTACTGGACGTTTACTTGATTCATAATTTATAATATTCATAATTTCTTATAAAATTAATGCTCAAATATAAGTACCAAATATGATGCTTCAGGCTTTAGAGCTTTTAATCATTATTGTATGTTTTCCCGCTCAATAAAAAATAGTTTTGACCATAAAACAAAGCATTTCAATATAATATAACTAAAACATACAGTACTATTGAGAGATATAGAGTTACAGCTGATATTATATGCCTTTTTAATTTACATATCCTCTCATTGATTTACACTACAAACTATTCAAATTTCAACTTGCCATAAAGTCTGACATGCACCCAATTCTATATTTGTCATCTCTGAATAAAACCTGTTGGTTTCTCCTCTTAAAATATGTATCAAATATGATACTCAAAATAAAACTTTATTTATAACTTAAATAAATGTATAACTAGTATACTTAAAGGGAAAATGAACTTAAACAATTAATTAAATTAATTGATTTACTATATTATATTTTATAGGAGATACTATAGGATATTTACTTACAAAAGTGCATTGATTTGCTTCAGGAGGCCTTTATTAACCCCTGGAGCTCTGTGGAGCACTTTTTATGATGTATGGATGCACTTTTTTGAGCTTCACAAAATCTATATAAAGCTGTCATTATGAAGAGCCAGGACCTATTTTAATATAACTTCAGCTGTATTCATCTGAAAGAACAAAGCCATATACAGTACACCTAGGATGGCTTGAGTGGATAATATCATTTTTGGGTAAACTATCCTTTTATTATCAAAGGCCGAGTCTGGATTTACATACTTCACTTGAGGTTGGCTTTGAGAAATGAAGGTGTTAATGAGCAAAGTCAGGTTTGTGTATTGCTTTCTGTCTTCCAGACAAATATTTAAGCAGCTCATTGTGACTATTAACAATAGACAACGTGTCATCCAGCTGCAAACAACATTAGAATGATAAAGAAAACTTAAAAAAAGAGAAAACTTACCTGAGAGCACAACAGCATAACTAGCTCCACTACCGAGGTGCTCGATTTCATGCACACCAGACCTAGAAAGAAGAAAGAAGGCAGAAATGAATCATTCTTCTCCACCATATTCATAAACACACACACAAAAGCAAAACAAACCGTCCATATGAGCCCGTCCATGTGGCATCAGAAAAGTGTACTGAATGGTCTCAAAATGCAACCATTTAATGTCACGCAATCATTCAGGCCAGTTCTGATGAGTTATGTTTTGAAGTTGAGACTGAATGTCTCTTGTCGTCAATGTGTTATAGCTAACAGCTCGCGGGGTCACTAATAAGGTCTCTTGAGAGGTCAGAGGTCATCTGCTGCATGCCAGTGTGAGATCAAAAGCCAAGGCCATGGTCTACCTTGCATACTTCCCAAACCTTGCTAGAATAAGGACGCCACTGATACAGACAGAAAAGCATATCTTCCAAAAATGTGAGGGCAGGAATTTTAATACAGACGTGAATATAGGCACATCTTTTTTTCCTCATACAGGCACCACTCTCTTGAAATCAGATGATATTTCAGTAAAATACGCCGTTTTAAATGAAAAGCCTGTTGTTCATTGAATATAAAGGACAGTTGGTTAACCTCACTGATAAACAAGGTAATTGTAAATGACATGTGCAATTATTGCCAGACATATAAGACAAACTTTCTCTCTCAAACACACACACACACACACACAGACACACACACTCACATACGCACACCTGCATTAACATACAAACACAGCACATAGCTAAAGTCCTTGTTTGCATAAGCCAGTATAGTCAGAGAGACAGGACTCTAATGAGAGAAAGATGAGGGGGACAGACAGAGAGAAAGAAAGAGAGAGAGAGTTCAGTATGAATGTGGTGTAAAAAGACACAGTGGAAGTAATGGAAGAGTATTTATTATTACATCATTATTATTATTAATTCCCATTTTAAAGGTTAGGCATTGGAACAAACACCTAACCCTAAGAATTCAACTTTGCCACGAAACTAGTTCGGCATAGACTAGTTCATGATAATTTACTCGCTCACGTCACACAAGATGTTCATGTCTTTCTTTCTTCAGTCAAAAAGAAATTAAGGTTTTTGAGGAAAACGTTCCAGCATTTTTCACCATATAAGGGTCTTATCTAGTGAAATTATAATTCGTTCTGCGATGCGCATACATTAACGTTTTTTGACCAGTGTAGCGCTGTAGCACAAGATTGCAATCCAGCCCTCCAAGATGCAATTCAATAGAAGAAGACACACTTATGAGACGTGCAAATAAAGCCAGTAGAGTGTAAGAAAGTTATATGTATGGGCCACTATTCTTGGCTACACGTCACATCACATGTGATTAAAAGTTTATACCCAAGCAGCGGTTTACTGTTAGCTAACATTCCATCACCAACCACCATCAAATACTGTACGCTAGTCTCATTATAAAAATCACTCTGAACACCTTAGCAACCTCATATCTATGCCCTGGCAACCATCCCAGAATTGTGGCAGATAATTTCGCAAGCACTTAATTTCATATCAAAATAGTAATAGTTAATCCCGATAAATAAATCTGTATACATGCAATCTGTGGTAAAACGGTCCTATGAATTGAGCTTTACATTCAGCTCACTTAGGGCACCACTTGTCTCGTTACCCACTTAAACATCCTTTCACCATGAGTGATCGCTCCTAAACCATTCAGTCCGTGAAGTTATGACCGTAATATTTCAGAGGCCAAGAGTTCAAGTCCCAACAATCTCTCGGTCTCATTTATGAGGGTGAGATGAGGCCGTAAACACATCGATTCCCCACCGGGGATCCTCTCTTCAGTCAGGTGGCAGGCCTGACCTCTGGATCATGCTGCTGGACAAACTAAATGCATTCTATTTAAACAGCAAGTCACCGCACTTTCCAGTTAAGCCTCACTGGTGTGAATGTGACATTGTCAGAGGGCCGAAGCAGCACTCAGCTCTCACAAGAAGTGCAGTGTTCCGCCCAGGGGCCTCGCACTCAAACTCCAAGTGTCGAGAGGCTGTTCGAGGGCGAGCGGGGCATAATTGCCCCCAGTGAACGAGTGTCTGGAGGGAGACCGGGCAGGGGCTTGACCCCTAGTGCCGGGTCGAGTGATGGATGAAGGGTAATTATGGGTAAATAGGGCGCCTTTGCGCCGAGCGAACAGTATTTTAGCTGTGAGAGGTTGAGGAAGAGAGGAAAGGAAGGAATTGGGAAAACAGACATAATTTCTTCTGGTCATGGGATGGTGTTAACATACTGGACAAATGAATGTGGGGGTAAAGAGTCATCTATGAGGAAGTCACCGTTATGCGTTCTGGATTGGGGTTCATTTGGGGAGGATCGCAATAGCAATGGCAATGCACAAGCACAGTCAATGGCATTTCAAGTTCGATAGCATGAGAATTGGTTAGTCAGAGGATGCCCTAAAGGGATAGTTCATCCAGAAAGAAGAATACTACAGATACGCATTATTAATTCACCCTCATGTCACTGCAAACCTG
The DNA here is from genome assembly GCF_003368295.1 of Carassius auratus. Lineage (NCBI taxonomy): Eukaryota > Metazoa > Chordata > Actinopteri > Cypriniformes > Cyprinidae > Carassius > Carassius auratus. Next base: position 130,358 of record NW_020524005.1, on the reverse strand, counting down.
CAGAACACAAAATACATTTTAAAGAACCCAGGGTTTCAAATATCAGTGGACCCATTGACTTGTACTGCAACCAATACAGTAAAATATATTCCTGGCTGTATTTAAATGTAATCAATATATCAAATATATTACAAAATGTTTTTCATTGAGCATGTAAATGTATTTCTAGTCTTAAAAACATTTGGGGCAAATAAAAAGTCATCTTGGGTAAGTTACACTAACACACACATAGAATGTAAAAATATTTATTTTATATATATATATATATATATATATATATATATATATATATATATATATATATATATATATATATATATATATATACAAAATTATTTTAAATGAACAATAAATAAATATTTTCTACTCATAAAACATGTTTGGGATCAATTACATTATTATTTATTAATGCTATATGTTATATTTTGATTTTAAACATATATTATACAACGGCCAGAAAATATGATGAAGTAACTAAAATAAGTAACAAAATTGTAACAAAAATTTATTTATGTACAGTATATTTGCTAATATTTACAATCGATTGCAACAATGGATTTTCTGAGACCATATTATGAGTTTTAAACTTTGGATAAAATAATTTCCTAATGCATAAATGTTAATGAATATTTATATTACATGCTATATATAATATTTTATTTTATGTTTCACAGAAAAAAAAAGTAATATAGGTTAAATTTGTTTAGGTTCTGGCAACCACCTACAACACCTTTCAAACCACATAGCAATAGGCTAAAAAACCACCCAGCACACTTTTGCAACCTCACAGCGATGCCCTAGTATCACCCCAAATTTGTTTAGTGAAATTAAATCTTACAAAACCATGGGGTCAAGGTTTGACAGGTTCAGCAAGGTCTAGTTCGCCCCTTCTGGTAGAGTCTTCAACTACAACATCTGAGAGCAAAACACTGACGAGTAAGGTCATGAAATTGTCACCTTACTCCTGTTTTCAGCAGTCTACCAAAACTGTGATGCTTCCTAATGTGGACACGATTAAGTACGACCACAAAGTTAAAGACAGAAAACTGGCTGTTATAATTCATAAAAGCCAGAGCTTGAATCCAGGGCAGAATCTGTTTCGGAGTATTTCTCTCATGAAATGGCTGCCTGTGCTGTAGACACACATATTTCTAGCGTGCCGTAATGCGGGGCTTCATTAGTCGGAACAAACTGGCTTTGAGCGGTGAGGGGGACTTACAGTACACTATGAATTGGCACTGAGGCAGAAAGGTAAAAAAGCCACAAAACAGAGCCTGAAGTATGGGTTCCCATTCAAAGGGAGGTTGCCTTGCCATGTGAGCCGAAATGCGAGAGCGAAAGCGTGTGTGAGTATGTGTGTGTGGCCCATCACAGCCAGCTAGAGAAGGGAAGTATACTCCAAAACGTAGCTCAGATCAAACACAACCAATTAAAACAGTAAGTAAAAATAATCTTCAAAGGTTTGGGTTCTTTTATGCTTACCAAAGCTGCATTTAATTGATCCAAAATATGGTAACATTTATTAATTTTATGAAAAGTTATTACATTTTAAAATAATTGTTTGCTGTTTTAATATATTTTTAACTGTATTTTATTCCTGTGATGTAAAGCTGAATTTGCTGCATTCCTCCAGTCTTCAGTGTCATGTAATCCTTGAGAAATTATTTTAATACGTTGGCGATTTAAATTTGGCGATTTGGGAAAATCATATGGTGCATCTAATTATCTGTGTTGAAAACAGGAACAACGTTTAATATTTGTATCAAAACTTTGATGGATTTTTGTCAGGATTCATTGATGAATAGAAAGTTCAGAAGAACAGTATTTGAATGGAAATCTTTTGTAATATTATGAATGTCTTCACTGTCACTTTAGATCAATTTTATGCATCCTTGCTGAATTAAAGTATTCATCAAATCTAACTGATACCAGACTTTTATGGTATAAAAATTACCAGTCTTTATCCTTTATTACTTCATTATTCTTCAACCAAATATAAATATTTAATATATCTTAAAATTGTGTGTGCCTATACATACATATACACACAGTACATGTCCAAATACATACAATACAATTTAAAAAGAACATTACTCATGCAAGAAGCATAAAATCAGTTAAATATATCTAAAGGTTTGTGACAGTATGCACACAACATTATAAAACAAACTTGTGCATGGCTACAACCTACACTCTCCTGTACCAGCATGCCCATGTAATACACAAGTATGTGCAAAAGAGAAACAGATGGAGAGACGGGGAAGAATTTAGCATCAGTACCTTCAATGAGCAACTCCTGACCATGACTGCCCAGCAGTGTACGAGAGAGGAACGGTGCAAAGTCCACAAAGATCTCCCTCAGTAACGGAGCCACCTTCTCCAGAGCTCGCTCCAGTTTAGTGGTGATACTGTGGGTAGACAAAGTAAATGCATTATAGAAGCTGAAAAAAAAAATGTAACCAGTAATACGGCACACTAATACACCAAACAATGCCTAATAACCAGCGGCAGATAACTTCAGATTGAACATCCTGGGCTCCGACGACAAACACACAAACACAAACAAGTACAACGTCAGCTCGCTGAAAAAAAGGGGACTACATGTTCCCTACAGGAGTCCAACCCCACTAGTAAACAAGCAATGGCCAATTTTGGCCAGCTCCAGTACAGCCTGAGCTAGTGACGATAAGATAAATTAATTGAGCTAAGAAACCTTACACAAACACCAAAACAGCTCAAAAAGACCAAACTTTACTGTTAACTTTATACTGTAATTTTAAAAGTGTGAAAAATTACAATACTTGTACGGTATTAAATAAAGTTAAAAAAAAAAGAAAGAAAGAAAGAAAGAAAGAAAGAAAGATGAGTAATCCATGCAGAAATGTATTCCAGAGGTATTTTCAAAATCTCAGGGCCCAATTTAATATTTGTCAACAAAACTCATTTTAAGAATTTAAGCACTTAGATTTTTTTTTTATTATTATATTTTCAATCAAAATGGTTTTAACTCAAAAAGTTATTCCGGTATGAAGACTAAAATCAGTCAAATGTGTCTAAAGGTTTGTAACGGTATGTATTCATACTTTTTTGTTAGAAATTTGCAATAAAATAAAATTATTTTTTATATTGATTCAAAGTAAATTTTACACACATAAAATACAAGTAGCTACCAGTGTGGTACCAGCATATAGGTAACACTTTATTTTAAGGTGTCCTTGTTACACATATTACATGTACTTACTATTATAATAACAGTAAACTATGCATAATTACATGCAAGTAATCCTAAACCAAACCCTAACCATATAGTAAGTAAATTAATTAATATTACTCAGTACTTAAATGTATAATTACACTATAACAAGGACACTTTTTTAACAGTCCTGTTCCACGTGTACATATTTTGTAGTATTATAACATTTAAATTAATGGTTACACTTTATTTTAATGTGTCCTTGTAACAGGGTAGTTATACATTTAAGTACTGAGTAATATTAATTAACTACATGTACTTCCTATATGGTTAGGGTTAGGATTAGGGTTTGGCTTAGGGTTACTTGCATGCATTATTAATTGTAATTATAATAGTAAGTGGATGTAATATGTGTAATAAGGACACCTTAAAATAAAGTGTTACCAAAATAATTGTATACTAACTAGGCACTGATGCTGAACCCCCACCCTTAACCTTAAATCAATGTACTACCAGTACCTTTTGATAAGTACACTGTAAGTACATGTACTGTAAAATAAAGTGCAACTGTCCAAACCATACTTACTATATTAGCATTAAAAAAAATGAGGATATCCAGTATTTTTGGGCTTGGTTACCACAATAATATCTTAAAACGGAGATACTGGGCAAACTCCTAGGGATTTTGTAGCTTTGTAGCTTTGCTTGTCTTGGTTGCAAGTCTGATGATAATTAGATCGCAAGCTTTGAAAATATTGCGTTTCCCTTTTGGTGTGCTGATTGTGAAAAATTCAACACTAACGGCTATTGTGAGTCATGAAAGTAAGTGTGGAAAATAAGTGGGGGAAAAAAAATAAAAAACAAGAAAAACTAATGAGACACATGCAGGCAGCGACAGCGAAACCCATCTCTTGTCTCTCGGAGTGCGGGTTAGGCATCACAGCCTCTGCATCCAGACAGTTTCATCATTGACTTCACACTCCCAGTAAGTGCTGTTGGTTACCGCTGCCATGGCAACTGATTTGCGATTCCTGGCACAGCAGAGGAGCCACAAAGAGTGTGTATATGTGTGTGTGTGTGTGTGTGTGTGTGTGTGTGTGTGTGAGGTGTAGAGGCCCCCAGAGAGGACAAGAGAAAGAGAGCTGCATGCGCACACACAGCCTTTCTCCCGTGTAGTCAGACGGTGGCGTGTCTGTGAGATGTCTGTCACAAAGCATTAGACGGGGTGAAAGGATGGAGCCAAGGTCAGCACGGTTTCCATACACTCCCCAAAACACCTACGCGTACTGATTTCTCTGCATTAGCGCTCGCGCAGCCCCCTCTGACAGCTCAAACACCCGCGGTGGCCAGTGAGAGAGAGGACAGGTGATATGTAAGGTGTGGGGTGTCTTGTTTGTCACAACCACAACAATATAAAAAAGTAAAATGATTGCCGCCCATTGCCCTAAACAAAGGAAAGACACAATGTCTGTAAACATGAAAAAACAAGGCTGAGTTCTGACCCCCTCTTGTGGCAGGGATAAATACTTCCCACTCACACACACTCAAATAAAGCAATACGCCATTTAAGTGTTTTTATCATATTAATAATATACACTGATTTCTGAGTGATCATGTGCCACTGAAGACTGAAGTAACGGCTGCTGAAAATTCACCTATGCCATCATTTTTAAATATTAAACATAGAAAATAATTATATTTCATCAAATACACGCAGCCTTAGTGAGCATTAGAGACTTTGCAAAAACATTTAAAAGTGTGTAATTATTCTAAACAAATAATCACTATAATAATTTCATATTATTGCTATTTTTAAATGGTGATTACAGTATTATAAGACACTAGCATTCAATAAATAATTAAATGCATTATTACTAATTTAACAACTAATCTGCCGGGAAATACGGACTTCAGTGAAGGTAGACGTTATGTTTAATTTTATGCAAATGAAGCTGTGTGTGTGAGGGACTGATATATAAGTGCTAATGAGTTGCGCTATTATGTGTCAATTATTTAGCCATCAAAACACACACACACAAAAAAACATCTTTCCAGTGTAACAAACTTTAAAAAAAATAAAATAAAATTCACCCTCATTTGGCTATAAAAACTACTGTTAGGATTTGCTAAAAACACACAGTGGGAAATTAATGCTGAAAAGGCACAGACACAGATATTTTTGTGACTCACCTTATTGAATAGCTATACATTTGTAGGAGATTCTGTTTCGATCTGTAAATTTATGGGAGGAGAGTATGTAAATGAATCACTCAACGTGATTTACTAAGATTTGCAGTCGTCACTTCATTGGTATTTGCGGCATTATTTAACAACCTGTCTTAAAGCAGGCGGTTATTTGCGCAGCTCTTGGTAGATTGCGCTGGTCATTATGGAAATGAGATGTTAATTAATCTGTCTGTGTTCTTTAATGTGCACCTTGTCAGTAAATCATTTGCCCCGTTTAGTAAATCTGGCCCTAAGAGGATAACACTTTACAATAAATTTGAATTTGGTTACATTAGTTAACTACATTAGTTAATTAAAGCATTCTAAACATTTATCAATCTTAGTTAATGCTGATTTCAACATTTACTAATACATTACTAAAATGAAAAGTTGTAGCTATTAACATAGTTAATGGACCTGAGCTAGAATGGACTAACAGTGAACAGTTTTATTGTTATTAACCAACATTAACAAAGGTTAATAGCATATAAACTGTACTAAATGTACTGTTCATTGTTTGTTCGTGTAGTAAATATTAATTCGGTTAAAATTTAGCAGGGATACAACAGGAATTATTAAGTCTCTTAATCAAAAATACATCACATAATATGTATATATATATATATATATATATATATATATATATATATATATATATATATATATATATATATGTGTGTGTGTGTGTGTGTGTGTGTGTGTGTGTGTGTGTGTGTGTGTGTGCGTGTGTGTGTGTGTGTGTGTGTTAAGTTTCATATGCTCACCCAGGCTGTAGTTATTTGATCAAAAATACATAACAAATATAACAAACAAATAAACAAAGATTAAAAATATCGGAATATATAATGGACAATTACATATTCATTATTGGTCAATGTATAATCAGTAAAAAAATACAAATAATAAAGATAAATTATATTGTTCATCCCTAAGCTTAAAACAGACCAGTCCATCCTCACAGCCTTTATTTTCATAAAATTACACATAAAGTTACATAAGGTGTGATATTTCGCATTTCAAAATAAACATCAAGCTGAATTTCTACCCAGCTGTCTGTCTTAGACCTCAACACACATCCTGGGACTCTGACTGACCTCATGTTCTCCATGGTGTCCTCAGGCATGGGTGCCACCGTCTGAACCTCAGGCAGATTCTTGCTGGTGGCTCCATTCACAAAGCTGGAGGAAGAGGGAGTGGATGCATCTGTGGCTCCTGTGACACAACAAGAAATCACAGGTTAGAAAAATCAACTAAATTAAGACTAAAGGAAGTTTTCTGTTTAAAAGCTGACTGTAGGGGGAAATAAAAATCAATTATGATTTTGTAAAATAAATATTTCTAAATAAATAAATATTTCTCTCACACCTTAGACATTGAAAACAATGCCCACCAACTGTCATCTAAACCTTCGGTTGCACTAAAATCAAATATTCTTTCTGGTTTTTCATCAGGAAACAACATAACTACAAAGGCACAAACTTTGTGAAACATCCCCATTACTCTGGCCTCCCCCTGAGAAAGTGAAGCACCATCTTACATTCCTCTTATTTCTCTCTCTGTCAAAGCCACAGAGTCCACAGCGCCTTGTGCAGCAGGGAGCTTCTGATAGATACATCACAGCAATGGACTGTCATCCTGTGAAACCACAAGCTGTCACAAGACATCTGAGGATGGGAAATCTATTAGGCAGCCATCAATCGCCGTGTCAGAGATGAGTGTCCACCCATAAGCAAATACACCAAGATGAGGGGAAACGTCAAGAGGGGCATTCTAAAGGATTTCCCCAGAAGCCCAGCTTGGCCTGATTCAACATCAATCCAAATCAACGTCCCTTGTGCATTCTAATCAGATCTAAATCAGGTTTATGATGGACAAAAGGAACTAAAAGCCTCTCTTAAGGAAAATGTGATACATTTTTCTGTTCTAAAAATATACTGTATTGTGGTGTCAGTCTGTTTTTTCTTTTTTTCTTTTTTGAAAGAAATTAGTACCTTTAGGCAAGGACACATTAAACTGGTCAAAAATGATAAATGCAGGTGTTTAAAATGTTACAAAAGACTCCTATTTCAAATAAATGGTAAACTTTTGAAATTCCTATTCATCAAAGAATCTTGAAAAAAAAAAAAAATTATAATGGTTTCCACAAAAATAATAAACAACATTGGTTTTCAACATTGAGAATAACAGTAAACAATAATTATAAAATAAATATTAATATGAATATGAATAATAATATGGTTTTTAAGCACCAAATCAACCCATTGCAATTATGTCTGAAGGATCATGTGGAGTAATGATGCTGGAAATTCAGTTTCCATCACAGGAATAAATTATATTTTAAAATATAATAAAATAGAAAAACATTATTTTGAATTGTAATATTATTTCCCAATTTTACTGTTTTTTTATTAAATGAATGTAAGGTATTATATAAAGGTATATTATTATTTTTGCATTTGCAAAAAAAATATAATTTTTTTTCCCCTATATAAATCTGTAATACTGAAATATACATATACATATAAAATGTTTTTTGTCATTGCATGCAATACAATGCATACAATTAATTTTGTAGTACATAGCGACAAACATAGGGAAGCAATAGTCCCATTTTACCTTGGGTGTCCTTATTGAACCATATTAAATCATATATATAATATCACAAAAAAAGTTATACAGTATAAGCAGGTTTCTTTAAGCTGAAGTACCAAAAATTGGCTTTCAATTCCCAATACACTGAAAATATTGCAATAAACACACACACACACACACACAATAAGGTATAAGCCTGTATAACAGCTCCAGTCTCAAGAGCAAAATCTATAGTGTTCATAGTGTTTACCCTGTCGGGGATGCATGAAATGTAACTTCCTTATAGTCTCCTAACAACCTTGAAATTTCACAAAGATCCTATTTTCACATGTATTTTGAAAAAGCAAACACATAGTGAGGGGGGCCCTCTAGTGGACAAACCGCTCGATGCCACCAAATCTAATTTCTTGAGTTTGAATAATTTTAGGAATGACTTCTTTAATTATTCTAGGAATAGCAGAGCGTGCATTTCAGTGGAAATTCACTTAAGCACTAGCACATTCAAATTAACGTCTCATTAACGACACAGAGAGCGGTTGTGACCATTATATCTACTTAGAAGGAGAAAGTCTGTCCTCATAAAGTTACCATAATTAACAACATTCCAAAAGAGGTTAGGTAAGGTTTTATCGAGGCATGATAAGTCAGAGTAATGATTTTACCTGTAGTGTTTATCATACTCTTGGGCGTAGCGGATGAAGCAGCAGCGAAGATGTTGGGGGTGCTAGCAGAGGTCAGGGTGCTGCTGGAGCCAGAGCTGCCCACCGTGTTCACTGTCAGGCCCGAGAGAGGCTTCTTGGCCTGTACCACCACACTCCTGTGAGAGAGAGTTCACAGTCTTTAACTAAATGTACCTTAGATTTGATGCAGCTGGCGAACTGTTCTTGTAACCTGGCAGGGCGGCTGTGTAAACACATGACCAAAGAGCTAGGATTTTACCCAGCACTACCCGGAAGGGACGGCAAGTGAACCACAAAAGCTTCCAGATTCCGCATAAGCAGAAAGAAACAAAGCAAAATTAAACAATAAATACAGATGATTGCTTGTGAAATCAGTTGATTAAGCTGCAGAGAGACGGACGGCTGTTTTCCACGGTCCAGTAAGGCTGGATGAAAGTGGATGGATTGAACGGTCGCAGTGGCAAGGGAAAGACCAGCAGGCAAAGTAAACATCCTGCTCTCCTGCCGGCCCGAGCTTGCCTTGTGACTGTTCAGACTGAGAGCTCAGGACAAACAAACAGTAAAATCAAAAGCAGTGACTGCTGGGTTTTGGGTATGTTTCTCTTTTCTGCTGTTTGTCCTCAACGTGATGTCAAACTCGGAGCGAAATTCATCAGGAGATACTTTCCAGGTGCGCTGCGGAAATTTGGTGTTGATATAGCAGTGCAAATACGAGGTTTTCACCTCAGAAAATCTTGTGTTTAATTCATTCTATGCAGTACATTTTCATGGCCCCATTATATCTCACTATATTGGATTAAATATTAATAATAAATAAAAAAATAAAAATATATATTAAATAAAAAAAAATTATATATTATTTATTGTTTTACATAAATATTACTTAGCTTTAATCACTGTGCAACAAATTAACAGAAGCCAATTGTAAATGTTTTTTTTTTTTTACTGTAGTAAATAAAATGCATAATTAGGATATACTGTATTAATACATTTGACTAAATAATGAAATAAATGTTGTTATATCATATTGTCAACCATAAATCAAACATGAATTACCAAATGCCAATTTTAAATAATCTCAGTAAATCAATCAAACAATCAAGCAAACAAACAAACAATTAATCAATCAATCAATCAATCAATCAATCAATCAATCAAAGAAAACAAACAAACAATCAATCAATCAATCAATCAATCAATCAAACAAAGAAAACAAACAAACAATCAATCAATCAATCAATTAATCACAAACAAACAAACAAACTATCTATCTATCTATCTATCTAATCCATCCATCCGTCCATCCATCTATCCATCCATCCATCCATCCACCTTTTTTTCCACTTTATTTATGTTTACATTTATATAAACTTGCGAGGCAAGTGACAATTCTGTGGAAAAATGGCAATTAATCTAATCAATTCTATAAAGTTTCGTGGTATTAAATGGTTTGCAGCGCTGCAAAACATTCTATTCCATTAGCTAAAGTTTAAAAAAGGGAGTATTTTTTTATAAAGTGGGGATAAAAAAGGGTAGGATAAAAACAAAAAGAAAATACCAATAACCAAAATTATCAGAAAAAAGAACATCACAAGACAACACCCTCATCTAAAAAACATCCTTAGTGGCTGTTTATTTCCATTTTGTTCTGTTTTTTAACCGTTATAATCACGGTAAAATGAATTTAAGTGCTTGAACAAGACAAGATCAAATGTCTGAAAGTGTAGAACATCATTTATAGAAATACTTAAACATAAGTATATTCATTTTAAAATAAATGTACAGGAAGTACTTCCAAAAAAGCCTCCTGTTGCTGGAGAAAACAGGTCACAGTCACAAAACCAGCAATCATCTTGTCATCCTCCTTCGACCCTCTCAACACTGGCCAGCTGCAGTCTCTGGAAAGCTTATTAAAGAAACAGTCTCTAAATATAGCTAGTAAACAAATTAAACCATTAGAAATGGCCTAAATATACTAATCAACTTAATCATGCCTTCAAGAAACTGTCCTTAGCTTTTATTGTCCAGGTTATTTATAGATGTAGAAAGAAATCACATGGTTTCCAGAGGCAACAGTCTAACAAGCTAAAAAAAAAAGGGCTGGAGAGGAACAGGATCACGAGTTTGTATTAAACTCTTGACCTTGCCGATAATCTCCTGCGTGTCTTCACAGACATTCTGGAGCTTCGCAGATTCACGGAAAACCACCTTAGCCTGATAGCAAAAGAGCGGGAGAGGATTAGTTTGATATTATACACATGACAGAGTCAAGTGGAGGATGGATGATATTTTGTTGGGGTTTATATTGGTCTGGGTTCTTTATCACGACTTGATGTGGTTCGAGATGTTGGCTGATACAGAGATCTGCATGTTTTGTGTGATGTAGCGCAGGGCTGGTTCTAATGTCGCCTGCTAAGCCTCCTGATGCCGCACGATGTGACCTCAGACACTGTACAGAGAGAGGATGGAGCCATTAGAACACTTGTCTGGAGACTGCCACTCTTCCCCACGGCACGCTCTCTTTAACACGCTGCCGTGACAGGAAGCAAAAACATTCTGTGACACGTGCTTCCCCTTGAGCACTACAAACAGAGAATAACAGACCCCGAATATTATACATGCGTGCCTTTATTTGCTATGAGGAGTTATTCTAGTAAAAAATTTGAAAAATAAATGTATTTTAATATTTGTATTTTTACTTATTTTTTTTTATTCCTGTGACAGCAAAACCTCAGTTTTCAGTGTCACATGATCCTTCAGAAATCGTTCTAATATGCTGATTTGGCATCAAAGTTGAAAATGTGCTTGATATTTTTGTGGAAAATGTTTGAGACATTTTAATCAGGATTCAATGATAATTAGAAAGCTTAAAACAACAGCATTCATTTGAAATTTAAATCTGCTGTAACATTATAAATGTTTTTTTTTTCTGCGCTTTTGTCTGTTATTTGTTTTGTCTATTATACTATTATAAAACAAAATAATAATCTAATAAAACCAATAAATATAAATAAATAAATAAATAACTAATAAACAAACAAGCAAATAAATAAATAACCTTACTGACCCCCAAACTTTTGGATTTGGAAGTGTAAGAGTAATGGTATTAGAATACATACAGTATGTGACCCTAGACCACAAAACCAGTCTTAATTCACTGGGATATATTTGTAGCAATAGGCAAAAAAAAACTAAAAAAACAATCAGTTTTTCTTTTATGCCAAAAATCATTAGGATATTAAGTAAAGATCATGTTCCATGAAGATATTTTGTAAATGTCCTCCTGTAAATATATCAAAACATAATATTTGATTAGTATTATGCATTGCTAAGAATTCATATGGACGACTTTAAAGGCAATTTTTTTCATTATTTCTAGATTTTTTTTGCACCCTAGGATTCCAGATTTTCAAATAGTTGTATCTCGGCCAAATATTGTCCGATCCTAACAACCATACATCAATGAAAACTTATTTATTCAGCATTCAGATAATGTATGCAATACATCTCAATTATATCTTAGTGCACTTTACACTGAAGAACAGAGCAGTATAACAGTACACACAGCTAACAAGTTGTATGGACTGCTTTTATGGGATTTGTGGCATTTGTGAAGCTTGATGCTCAGTAAAATATATGTTTATTCATGGAAAATAGCAGCCAGGACATGCTGTAAAAATAACTCCATTTGTGAACCACAGCAGACAAAACAGTGTGGAATTAAATCAATAAATAAATAGTAAACAGTCCCTGATGTATTTTAATTGCTTTGTGGAAACAACATTCAAAAGCACTTCATATGAATAATTACTACTAAAAAATATTTGTAATCGAATTAATATTAAATAAACATATCAGTAATGTGTGTAACATGGACATTGCAATGTTACTGTAGAGTCAACAAAATTATGAGTCAAATATTAATCCTAAACCTCAGTTTGCAACACTTCCGAGCAAAAAGATTTGCAACGCAATGCTTTTCTACAGTATTTATTGCTCATAACATGTCGGCTTCTTGCAGGTATTTGACAAGTATTAGACTGATATACAAGCTTCTAATAAAATATGAATATGATAGAATACTCCTCATGAATTATTCATTGGTCAGGAGTTTGTGAATGATGAATGAATTATCCCATGCATATTTTATTAATAGGATTTTTTTTATTAATTTAATTTGAATAAAGCACTGATTAATCTTGGGTAGACTATGAATAATGCAAATAGTTTATGTTTTATTTGAAATGGCTATTAGGATTAAAAACAGTCTTAGCACATAAATGAACATTAATAATAACAATAAATAACATGTGTTGGGCTCATGTAATGGCAAACTTTTGTTGTATCACTCAGTTTACTAGCATACCATCCACTAGCACTGAAACGGACTGATGCTACTGAATTAAAGTGCTTCTCTTTGGTTTAAATTGACAAAAGCAAGTTCTTCATGGTGACGGCCCCATCTGCAAATACAGCTTCCTGGTTATTCAAAACTAATTGAAAAAATTCACCTTTGGAATGTCCCAGAAAGACCGATGGGCGATTCATCCTAATCTCTCCTGTGTTTGAGGCTTTTTTTTTTTTTTGATGTTGTCTCTCCCAATCTATTGAGCTTCTGACAGACAATCCAAGAAGCCTGTCCACGTCTGGCAGCTCATTTGGTGGCAGGTGGCAAACAATTAGACACAGCAATTTCAAGGCCGGCAGATGACATTAAAGCATGCGGGAGTGAGTGGTACGGCCCGGCGTCTGTGGACGGCCTGTGTGAAAGCATTTCAAAAATAATACACTCTGCCATGGCAACTCATTTCTGCCTGCCAGCCTCTATTAGGGTGCTGAGGGGTGAGGACGACAGGAGGGGAGCTAGGGGCGCTTCTGTTTAATCTGTCATCAACGCCCTGGAGACCCTTCCTAACACTCACAAACACATCTACACACACACACCACCTTTACTAGTCAGCAGGCCCACCTCATCTGTGGCGGTTTCATGCATTACTATGGATCCATTGTTCCTGCGACTCAATATCTAAGCAGGAAGAAGCACATTATTTGGGCCTAGTCTTGCAAGAACTCAGATATTGATTAGATTTTGAGTCACAGGAATAATGTATCCAGAATATTCCTCTTCTTACCTACAAGAACCATCCTGGGTTGCTGTTGATGTATGTTTGGGTCATTGTCCATTGTACTATAAAGCACTGTCCAATCAACTTAGCTGCATTTGACTGAATCTGGGCAGACAGTATATCCCTGTACACTTCTGTCACTAAACACCAGTAACCCAGAGCCACTGAAAGCCATGCACGCTCATGGCCATCACACTGCTCCACAGTGTTTCACAGATGATCAAGAGCAGTTCCAAGCCTTCTCCATAGTTTTTTCTTCCTCTCATTCTGGTTCAGGTTGATCTTAACCTCAGCTGTCCAAAGCTGCCTGAAACACTTTTCCAGAAGTGGTCTGGTTTTTTTTTAGATGTTTTTTTTGCAAAGTCTAATCTGACCTTGTTTGCACCTTGTGGTGAACCCTCTGTATTTGCTCTGGTCAAGTCTTCTCTTGATTGTGGACTTTGACGCTCAAACACAGGAGAGATCAGGACGACTCGCCCATCAGTCTTTCTGGGACTATCCAAAGGTGAATTTTTTCAATTAGTTTTGAATAACCAGGAAGCTGTATTTGCAGATGGGGTCGTGACCATGAAGAACTTGCTTTAGTCAATTTAAACCAAAGAGAAGCACTTTAATGAAAATATAACATTAGTTTTTTTATTATTATTATTCATGGGACACAAAAAAAAAAAATGTGTATAATTAATTATATATACAATTGTAATTTTATATCAATTCTATATATTTAAAAACATACATTTCTTATGATAATATATTCTATATATTCTATAGGTATATAGAAATATATTATTATAAAATTAAATTTATTATAATAATTTATAATAATTCTAAAAATATATCTACATTTATGTGCCTATTACACACAAGCACACACACACAAATATATAATTGCAAAAGTCTGTGAGACCATTATGAACAAATCATCAAGCATGCTATCCAAGAATTCAAGACAGAGACTTATTAAGCGGCAAAACCCTCCTCCCATCCAGCTGGAGATAATTTCTAGCCAAAGTAAGCAGGTTATTATCAAAAAATTTCCATTTACACAATTTCTGTTTACATATGTTGATTTTGGCCAGCCATGAACAGCAACAGCTTTGCAGCGCAACTGAAGACGTGTTAAGAGCAGAGACAAATCACACTGAGATTTTATCTGGCCTTGGAATGTAAACACGCCACGGAACGCTCAAACACATCTCTGAGACATTTTCAAACACAGCAATTCTTCCTGATAGAAAGTATGGGGAATTTAAAGTGAGTTATAGCTTGCTTATGACCAAGAAAATCATTATGGCCATTCCTCAGGGAAAAGACTAATGCAAGAATTCATCATGGTCTGACTGTAATGTATTGTGTAGTGTTCAGAGGCACGGAAGGGATCGCAAGCACACAGAAAAGGTCACTGTACTTTTAAGGGCTTTGCACGTATACATCTGCAGTAAATGGGCTACTGTAGTGCTATTGGTGACAAGAAACATTCAATCAAGATAAAGCCACTTGATTTCACACTGGCACCCATGCTGATGTATACTGCTGACACCTAGTGGAGGATCAAATCATTACACTTCGCTTACAGCAAAATTCTGTCATTATTTACTCATGTTGTTCCAAACCTGTTTGCCTTCAGTTCTTCAGTGGAACACAAAATAAAATATTTTGAAGAATGTTCAGAACCAAACACTTTTTCTTTCCATACAATGGAAGTCCATGGGAAACTGAATGGTTTGGTCACCAACATTTTCAAAATCTCTTATTTTGTGGTTTTCAGACGAAATAAAGTCACACAAGGTTTCAAGCAACATGACGTGAGTAAATAATGACCGAATCTTCAAATCTGGGTGGACCTTAAAAAGAATATTCCTGGTTCAACACAAGTAAAGCTCAATCGACAGCTTTTGTAGGATATTTTGTAGGTTTATTATAATAAATAATAAATTAATAATTTAAGATGGTGAGGTACTTTCAATGGCTGTAAATGGAGACCTTTTTTTTGAGGATTTAAAAGCAGAAATGTGAAGCTTATAATTTTATTAAAAGCACTTACTGTACATGAATTCTTCTGATTATACCTATGTATTATTTAAGCTGTTTAAATAATTTTTACGTTCATTTTTAGCATGTTTGTTGTAAAACTGGATATAAAAAAGCTTTTTTTTATGTTGAAATCAGCACATTTTTATGTCTTGTGGATATACTATTGAATCAGTGAGCATGTTAAAGCTCACTTACAAGCACTTCACTGTCACCCACAGAAGATCTTTGCATTATTTAAAGCAAAAGAGAAACAAGTAATAACAAATTTTCAACATTATGCACAAATTCCATCAACTGAACTTGTACTAAACCCACACCAGTCTGCAATGTGACAATGAGAAGACAGTACCTGTCAAAGGAATGGAACTGCATGGGTAACATGGCTTGGGCTTCCCTCTTCATGGCCTGATGGTCAGGGTACGGCAGGGTGTCTGGCCCGCTCTCTGTGGTCTCCACAGGGGCTGCCACCAGGCTCTTCAGGATTTCCTTGACATTGATGCCTTTGTTGGCCTGGCTGATGCTGGAGATGGACAGGGCGGGTTTGAGGTGATCCACAGTCGAAGGCTCAGTCAAGCTCTCCTGTGACCTGGCCTCTGAGGACAGTGTGCAGAACAGCCCACTCATGCCATTCGGACCACCCATGGCATGGTCCAGGTCGGCCCCGTTCATCACACTGGACACCTGGTCGTCACCCAGTCCTGAGTCGGAGTGAGGGAGGGAAGACCCCTGACGGGAATCCTCCAGCACACTAACAGCATCCCGGCGACTGTCAGAGAGGGCCGATGGGTGCTCTGAGGGACAGATATCACAGTGTAGAATTTATTTTTAGCATCATTACTCCAGCCACGTGATCCTTCAGAAATCCATCTGTTTTGCTGTTCAAAAAAACATTTATTACTATTACTGTTGAAAACAGCCAAGTAGAGTTTTCGCCAGTTTCTTTGATATATACTATACAGTAAGTTCAGAAGAATAGCATACAGTCTGAGCATACTGACAGCATTTCAGTCCTTCAAAAACACTTAACATGCATCCACTTTCATCCAATATAATAAACTCAAGCCCTTGCAGACAAGACCACTCTGTCACTCTGTATCTATTGCTTGTCTTTATCCACTTGTTCTCCAGATGTTGGGCATTTCTCTGTAATTTTCATCAACAGCCTTTAGCAAGGTCAGCGGGGCCCGATTCAGCTATAAAGTACATCTGAATGCTGATTTGGGTGCAGACAATGGCCTGCTACATGCTGTTTGGAAAAATTCCCATCCATAGCCTTTCTTCCCTGAAATTTATGAGGGCGACGCAGCATAGCGCCTCTATGATCCCATTCTCCTCTGGTGGATTGCTTTCCTAATGGGCACTGACAGATGGGGCTGGAAATAGCAGCGCTGCCCCTGCCTCTGCATGCTCGTTCTTCATTCTTTATACTCTTTCTTCTCTTTCTCACTCTCTATTCTTTTCACTATACTTTCCAAACAAAAACCAGTCGGAAACAAACACATCTTACATTTCAA
This sequence comes from Carassius auratus, assembly GCF_003368295.1. Lineage (NCBI taxonomy): Eukaryota > Metazoa > Chordata > Actinopteri > Cypriniformes > Cyprinidae > Carassius > Carassius auratus. The sequence continues at coordinate 112,993 of NW_020524005.1, read as the reverse complement.
TTAGTTCTTTGATGCATCCTTCAAACTACTGGACATCGGTCCAATTTTGTGACCGTTTTACAGACGAAGCCAGCAGTGATTTCCTTTAAGAATTCTGTGAGGGATGCATGTTTAATTTCATGCAGGATAATTCGTGGAGCTTATGAATAATAGATGTGGGAGGTGGTGAAAAGAAATGTGTTTGACACCAGCTTGAGACGGACCCTGTGGAGACCTACATTTTTTCTGATATAATCTGTATCTAGTATGAGAGAGAAAAACTACCTGGTTAATGGCATTAGAAGACATTTGTAATGCAAACTAAGTGTTTTAGCTTATTGTACATATATGTCAGTAAGTGGCATTAAGTTGCACTAACAAATATAACATTAGCCACTACAACACCTGTGCTGGTGGGGGAATTTATCTCATGCCGAATGCCTCTTCCTGACTGGCTGATAGACCTGACCGTCTCCCGCTGGGGTTCCAGGATGTCCCGGTACTTCGACACCATCAGTACCGAAATAAAATAGACAACAGCGAGAGCCAGGAACTGGGCCTGCTTACTGTCATCCTGTGGAGCACAACACAAAATACAAAGAAGAGTCAACGTTAGACTAAAACTTTTCAATGCTACTCCGAACTGATTTTGTTTTGTTAGTGCACTTCAAAGAATTACAGAGTGACATTAAAAAAAAAGCACACAAAAAATGAATGACAGAATATTCAATATTTTAAAAAAAAATACATTTTGTATGTAAAATAAACATTTTGTGTACATAATATCTGTGTGTGTGTGTGTGTACTGTGTATATTTATTATGCATATATAAATACACACACATGCATGTATACATTTAACAAAAATATGTTATGTTGATTTATTAAATATATTGATTTGTAATATAAATTATATGAACATAAAATATATACATGTAAATATTTCCAAAAATATACTGTATGTGTGTCTTTAAATATTCATAATATATGTACACAGCACACACACATATATTAAATTAAAGGGGGGGTGAAATGCTCGTTTTCACTAAATATCCTGTTAATCTTGAGTACATATAGAGTAGTACTGCATCCTTCATAACTCCAAAAAGTCTTTAGTTTTATTACATTCATAAGAGAAAGATAGTCTGTACCGATTTTTCCCGGAAAAACACGACCGGCTGGAGGTGTGACGTGTGGGCGGAGCTAAAGAATCACGAGCGCGAATAGGCTTTTGCGTTGAGAGCATGTGGAAGCTGTGACATTACCGTGAGGGAAAACCCATCATCCAAAACAAACCATGGCTTACAGTCAGATTCGGCAGTTTATTTATGATCCAGATCCAGAGGCTTAAACTGAACGAGAGCAGCAGCAGCAACAACTCGCTCCAAGTGGGGCTCGAACCCGGGTCTCTGGCATGGGAGGGGACGCACTAATAAGGAGGCAGAGATATTTGAAGCAGTTTTACTCACCGCCTGCGGTTCCAACACACGATCGTGACCCTTTTTCCTTGGGATTGCATCATCCTTAAGAAATAAACGATACGCAAATCCATCGTCAAACTGGGCCTTGTGAACAAGCATCTTCGAAATGCAGGGAACAAACAAAAACACTTGCACAACTCCGTTGATGCTCTGTAAAAATAAACTCCATCCACTGGTCCCTTAATGCTGTTTTTTTTTTTTGGTAATCTGTGCAGGGTTGTCTTGCCCTGGCAACCAAAAACACACTTCTTTTGTGACATTTCGCGACGCTCTCGCTCTGATCAGTGAAGTCTGTTGTGCTCTCAGTGCTCTGCTATACAGGAGCGTGCGCTCTTCCGGCAGAAGTGCGTCAGGACCCATATAAGGAAATTCCGCTACATCTAACGTCACACAGAGCCATACTCGAAAAAAAACTTTCTGAAACTTGTGACAAACTGGAAGGAGTAGTTTGGGAACAAAAATACTCCTTCAAACATACAACTTAATTTTTGAAACTTGTCCATGTTTAGCATGGGAATCCAACTCTTTAACAGTGTAAAAAACTCAGTATGCATGAAATAGCATTTCACCCCCCCGTTAACAAAAACATTTATTTTGGATGCGATTAATCACAATTAATCATTGCCCAGCACTAATTATATATACATATTTGGTAACACTTTGGAATAGGTAACACTTGTTAACTATTAACTACAACATTTTTCTCAATAAATTCTTCATTTGCTGCTTATTAATAGTTAGTAAGGTAGTTGTTAGGTTTAGGTATTTTGAAAGATTATGGATGTAGAATAAGGTCAAGCAGAATAATGCATTATGTTCTTAATTAGCACTAATACATGGCTAATAATATAGTAATATGCATGCTAATAAGCAACTAATATGTGTTACCTATTCTAAAGTGTTACCAAATATTTTACTTATATGAATACTACATAATATAAGTTCTATATATACATATATATATACATATATATATATATATATATATATATATATATATATATATATATATATATATATATATACTGTATATGCAAGTATTTATTCAGCCTTTCATTAAAGTATACAAGATGTTTTTGAACATGGTTAGATATGCATGCACACTTGTTGACGAGGGTTTGACATTAACTCACAACATCGCGAAAGACAGCAGCTCGCAGACGGTTGATGTCCACATCTTGCAGAAGTCGGTCCGGGTCCTTAATTGGAGAAACATTACTTGGAAAATTTTCTATGGTGGTCTAAGGCAAGAAAAGCAGACATTTTAAACAGACACTTAACACCTTAATTTAATTCAACAGTTGTCACACTGCAGATCTCGTTTACACATTCACACCATACCCACGGCACCAAATCACACAGAACGTGACAATGCTATATTGTGTGGAAAAAAACGAATGTGGCAAGACACCACATACTGTACTTTCCCTCTTTAACAAAGACGGCTTGAACACAGAGTAGACTACATATTAAATGTCACAATACATGTGTAAAAAAAATGTAAAGTAAAAGTAAAACTATTTAATTAAATTACATAAATTCCAAGTATTATTTATATTACAGAAATCACTTCACTTTTGTACAAAACGCCTGCAACAAGAAAGCCGTGTGCATAGTGAAGTGCATAGTGAATTACAGAAATTGTGTTTAGTGCTTGAATGCAGTGTAACAGTGTGTAGAAAAGTGGGTACCTTGCTGGCCGTGGAAACACTTTGCAGGCCCTCCTGAGACCTACTGGAAAACAAGGAGGACTTCAGACTTCTGTCCCTCTGACGCTGACGACACTCCAAACAGTTCCTCACAGCCACACAGCATACTGAGACCGAGAGAAAGAAAGAAGAAACACTAAATAAAATAGAGGAAAATCATACAGTTACATAAAATAATTGTAAATAAACTGTAAAAAAACTGAATCATTTAATTTTGGGTGCTAATTTATCAATATAGTGTCCCAATATATGGCCTTTTTAAATTATAGTGACAACCCTGCTTGCATCTTATTGCTTAAATGCATACTATACTATACTATACTATACTATACTATACTATAATATAATCTTTTTTTTGCATATTATAATAACATAATATACATTCTAAAAGAAAATCAAGTGAAAAAATAAAAGACTTCCTTTTTATTATACAAGAGTATAGAATACAAGATTAAAATATTTAAAATGACAGAAAAAGAAAGTCAGATAGTTGGTTAGATGAGTCTAAAGACACTCAGCATAAAGAAAACGTGTTTTTAAAATGTAAAATGTGTCACACATACTGTATACACACACCTAGTCTGAGGCACTGTCGCATCAGTCCACCAGAGGACATGTTTTTCTCAGCTTCAATCTCGCTGAAGTTGAGTGAACTCGCAAAGACCAGCACATCAACCATGGACATCAGCCGGGAGAGAAAGATCAAGGCCATCTCTGACGACATGCCCTGCGTCGCCTCGATGCCCTCCATTTCAGTCTGACACAGACACGCACAATAATCAAGAACACACAGCAAGTCTGTTAAGACATTTAGTTATAACACTGATCAGTCATGATCTTTAGTACAAAAGTGGAAGATTCAGGCTGAGAATGAGGTGTATTGGGTCAAATGTGACAATCCTGCGAAACAGGATGAGATGGGTCATGCATCATTTTGGCAGGTGTTTTCTAGGATGCAGCATTGTGTTATTGTGACATATTATTACCATTTACTATAACTGTTTTCTATTTTAATATAATATAAAATATGAAGGCAAAGTAACATTTTCAACAGCCATACTCCAGTCTTCTGTCACAGCGCTCAAGAAACATTTCTTCTTATTAATAATTCTGGAAAATATTTGTATTTTATTTCTGTGTACAATAATAGAAATAGAATAAACTGGAAAGATAAAAAAGAACAGCATTTGTTTAAAATAGAAATCCTTTTGTAACATTATAAATATGAATGTATTTACTGATCGAAGCAATGCGAGTTAAAACAAACAATATATATATATATATATATATATATATATATATATATATATATATATATATAATTTATAATATAATATACAAAGTATTAATAAAAATAAAATAAAAATCTTACTGACCCCAAACTTTTTAACAGAATGTGTAAAATACAAAAAATCAATACAGAGAATAAAGAAAATTGTATATGAAATCCAATTAGTCCAACTCTGTGAGAACTAGATTTTTTATTTTTTTATTTTTTTATTTTTGATGTAAGTGCATTAAAAAAAAATGAGCAATTAAAGAAAAGAAACCTCAACCTTTGACTGAACCCTTAATGGAAAGTAGCTACCATGAACTAAGCTTTTAATAGTCAGTCTATTCATTTCCTGTATTTAAAAAAAAGGAAGAAAGAAAAAGGTATATTTTATCTAAAACTCATAAGGGCTAAATGACATAAGTGAGTGAGAGAAAATGGAAATGAACATTCATTCCAAACAGAACATTCCAAATATACTAATGTCTTTGTACTAACCTTGGTATTCTTTGCATAAACAAGAAGATAAATGAAGTAAAAGAGAAAATGTAATTAAAATACACTCAGTAAATAATGTACGTAAAATTAAATAACATAAGGTGTCAGCATCATCCCTAAGGCATTCTGTTATTTTCATTTTAGCTTCTATTTGAAGAGCTTGGCTTGCAGTGATCTATGATGACCACTGGATGGAAGTGTTGTCAAACATCTGGCGCACTCACCGAGGGAGAGGTGGCGGCCGACAGCAGTGGGAGGATTCCTCCGCACGCGATGATGATGTTATCCGCCATCTGCGAGATCAGGTGAATAGTGTTGTGTACAAAGATTATGTTCTCATTGCTGTTGACAAAGTCCATGATGGATTTTGTGGAATGACTGTGAGGGGCAAGAGTAAGAGAAAGACAAAAACAGAGATGAACATTTAACAAAGTAGATTTGTGTTGATTATCACTACATAAGAGTAGACAGCGTAATGTTTCTGACATCTGACAAAAAATAAAAAATAAAAATTTGCCTATTGACAGAATTACAGTTCATTTCACATAGAAAACTAATTTCTACTATACAAAAAACACCAGAAAACAGTATTAGAAAATTAGACTGCACTAGGACCTTGTTTGAGTCAGATGAAGTATGACATCTACTCTGCAGTCAGGGTAAATTGTAGACACTGACCTTCTCCAAATGTGTACGTCTGCTTCTAGGGCAAAGAGCAGATCCGTAAGTAAACGCTGGTGCATTGGGGACCACTTGAACTCTGGGATACGGAACATGGTGGTGCGGGGACCAGGACTGAACTGTCGACGCTGCTCTTCTGTCATCGGCATGCCTCTAAAACCCAGGTCTACTCGCAGATCTCTATCCAGATGACTACCAGAACGGCCGTGCAAACTCTGAAAGCAAAGAAGTGAAAATGTATATGGCATTGGTAGATTTCGAGAGGTGTAGTAAAGGGGCGGTTGTGTAAATGGCATGTGCAGTGGCATGGTAATATTGTGTTCGTCCTTGCAAAAAAAAAAACATGCTGGGAACATCTTTAAAGATTTATATTTTCTTTAAAAAGCCAGCTGTAAGCACAAGGTATGACATTTCTTGAGGCACGTTTTTTTTGTTTGTTTGTTTTAAGCTGGTTTTGCCAAGCTGCAGAATGCATCTCCCTCTAGGGTCTTCGATATATCACACAAAACCTCAAAAGCAAGTCTGGCAGGCATAAAAACGTAAAAGAATGAACCCTCTTAAATGTGAATGTTATTTTAAACAAATTCTGTCATTCAAACAACAGAAAATACCAATATCAATATAATGATGTCAAATAAAAAAGTGACATCTTAAAACAGCCATGGCATACATTTCAACGAGTCAACAATATATTTAAGATATTTTAACTGAAAGGCTGAACTGTTTTCAGCACAGCTGCACAAATGTAAGGTAAATTCATTACATTAAAGGATGTAAAAAATAAAAAAAATAAAATACAAGTAATATTGTGAAATATTATTTCAATTTAAAATAAATGTTTTCTATTTTAATATGCTTTAAAATTTAATTTATTCCTGTGGAGAAAAGATGAATTTTCAGCAGCCATTACTCCAGTCTTCAGTGTCACATGATCCTTCAAAAATCATTCTAAGATGCTGATTTGTTGCTCAAGAAACATTCTTGTTATCATCAATGTTGAAAACAATTGTGCAGTTTAACAATATTGTAGAAAACTGATACACGTTTTCAGGATGCTTGGATAAATAGCAAGTTTAAAAGAACAGAATTCATTTTTACTGAACTTATTATTACATCATGTATTATTATCGAAATCTTTTGGAACATTAACAATGCCTTTACTGTGTTCAATTTCATGCATCCTTGCCGAGTAGATGTATTAATTTCTTTAATAAATAAATAGATATAGTCCTGTTGTTGATTTTTTTTTAAATAACTAATCGATTTTTTTAAATCATTCAAGATTAATCATGCCTAACATTAAAGTTTTTTAAAAACTTTATTTAAAATAACTTCTATTTGAAGGGAACTTAAAACAATCTTCACATAAACCCATTATAATAAATGTCATATTTACCTGAGCAAGAAGGAAATATAGAGAAATTGAATAAAGTTATCAAGCACTACATTTTAAGTTAAATATAGTTGAATCCTTAAAGCTACAAAAGTTACAGATTTTCTCTTTTTTCTTTTGTTCTTTGATTAAGAGACATCACAGCAGGATCATTAGGTTATTTGGCTGCTATTACTTTAAGAGCTGCCTCTGCTGAACGTGATGTGACTCTGACACACATGCTCGTAGTTTCATTTGAGTTTTAATATGACATGATTCAGGCAACAGAGCACGCCGCCATATTTTTGCATGCAAATGAAGAGCAGGCACTACGCGCAGCACATCTGTGCATCTGAGAGTGCATCTGAAAAGTGTCCTGCTTGATGTGGTTGTAAAGATGTTCCACTTATAAATAAAAGCAATTCTTTTCAAGAAGCAGCTGTTGTTAGTAGGGTGGTCTATCCTATCTCCGCCCCTTTGTTAACTAAGTTAAATATTTTTAACTTTGTTAAACTGAAATCATTAATTGCATGAGTTAACATGTTGATTTTGACTGTACAAAAAATGAATAAATAAATAAATGTACTGACCCCTAGACTAGTACAAATTACCAACATCTACAGTAGAGTTACCTGTGTTGTAGCAGTAGTCTGAATCTTCTTCACCTCTTTATCTCTGCCATCATCTGATTTCTCTGTGTCTGATGTGGTGCTGGTAACATCTGCAGTGCTCTTTACCCCAGAAACCCCTGGCTCCAGATCTACTGTCACCGTCTCTATCTGCCCTGGGCATTTAGACAGGCTTTTCCCTTCAGAGACACTAAAACCACTCATCTTAAAGCTGTCATCCTCCAAAGCTGTTGGATTAGCGTCCAGCTCTTTCGAGCTCTTCGCCATGAGAGCCAAAAGCCCAAGGTCTGCACTAGAGCTTGTATGGACCTGAGGTTCCACTCCTGAGAGCGGAAGAGGTTCAGAAGGTCCCATTTCAGGAAGGAGGTTTTCTCCCGAGCTGACCGCCATCGTGCCAAAGAGAAAGGTGTTGTTGCTGGGAATGGCATCTTTCTCGTCAGCCAGTGTGATGAGAGGACCAGAGTTCTTGTCTTCTATGGTGGCTTTGGGTACCAGAACGCTGTTTACGCTGCTGTTTAGCTTCTCCACTGCAGCTGAGTAGACGTTATCCAGAAGAGAGTCCACTTCCACCAAGCCTCCATTCTCAGTGACAGGCAGGAGGTCCATGTCGTCCATCTTGACCTCTGTGGCCTCAACTTTCTCAGCTTTGATATCTACAAGCAGGTCATGAACTTCCGCATGGACACCTGGTGCTGGGTTCTCCTCATCCAAACATTTATTTTCAGACAAGAGGTTCCGCCCCGATTCAGTCGTCTCTGGTTCATCCGCTTCACTCTCAGGAGTCTGAGTTTGGGAATCCGGGTCCAGCTCCAGAGTGCCTTTAATGGCCGAAGCCTGGGCAGAAAGCCCCGAAATGGTGCTGACAAGCCCCTTCTTCCCTTTCTTTATGTTCTCCTCTTCCTGTCGCTGGTATTCCTCATACATTTTAGCTAAATATTCCTTGTGAGCTTCATATGTCACCTGCCAAACAAAGAGTTGTGACAAATTTAGACTTCTGAAATACAAACTTATCTATCTATCTATCTATCTATCTATCTATCTATCTATCTATCTATCTATCTATCTATCTATCTATCTATCTATCTATCTATCCCATCTACATATCTGGTTATGATGACACAAAACAAATGTATCCATCCATCCATCTATAAATCTGCCTTGACTAATGTTGCTTTTTAAATGTAAAGATATATAAATGTAAATAAAAAAAAAAAAATGTATGCATTTAGCAGATGCTTTTATCAAAAAGTTACTTACAGTGCATTCAGGCTATCAATTTTTACCTATCATGTGTTCCCGGGGAATCGAACCTCCAACCTTGCGCTTGACAAGCAATGCTCTACCACTTGAGCTACAGGAACACTATATATATATTAAATGAAATATCATTTTCCGTTCATTTAATTTCTAGTTCCTTACGTTAACACTTGTATTGTATTCTAAATAAAATTCTCACACATTTGGAACCCACTTTTCATCCGGATTATATCGGCCATCCCTGCTTTCTAGATATCCATATCAATACTGACCAATGGAAAATCTCCCAAGTTGTACCACTATACTGTTGTACAGCTGATGAAAACTGTTTATTTACTTTGGAGTGGGCTATGGAAAGTGTGTCCACCCACACACGCCAGCCGCCCCACTCGTGCTTGATGGCATGGTAGAGAAGAATCCGGAAGATGTTGTAAACCATCTCGGTGATCTTCTGCTCCTCTGAGTTCTTAGGGTTAATGTAGCCGAGAGAGAACATCCAATCCTGCCAAACGGAACACTGCAGCAGACACCTGTCACGCAGAAAATGAGATGGATTAAGCTCGCGGCAGTCACTCGTGTTAAATCCTCCCTCTCCTCCGCAAACATCTTTTTCAACATCCTCAAACGACATTCAATGTTAGAACCTAATTCACGAACCGACAAGTAACACAAAGCAATTTCAGCCCCAACCTCCATTAAACTTCAGATCTGCGAGGTAATGCTAAGAATGACTGGCAGCTATTTGAATAACACCTGAAGCACTTTGTGTTATTCACTGTCATTTTTTTTTTCTCGGTGCATTGTGGCATAATAAATGGACCTTTGACTGAGGCAGAATGAATTAAGCTTGTTCCTTTTGCTGAAACACTCTGGGTTATAAGATTGCGGTAAGGATGATTTAATTTCGAACCCATCCCTACCGGCTAGCTACGGCTTGTAAACCATCGTTACAGGATTGGTTCACCCTGAAATGAAAATCGTCATATTTTACTCACCCAACTTTCCTTATTCAGTGGAACACAAAAGGAACATTTTTGATGAATTGAATTTGTCGCTTTACAATGGAAATGAATGGGGATTTCAAGGCTTTCAAGGGACTTTACAAAAAGGACTCCAATAAAAGTGGGCCAAACTAATTCTGCATTATATTCAAAGTCTTTCAAAGTCGCACAATCGATCTGTGTGAGGAATAAATCAAAACTGAATTTGTTATCTACAGTAAAGCTTGACATCTGCACTAGTTCTCATTGAGTTATGACTGAACTAGTTCACAAAACTGATCTGGGCTGCATTTCCTAAAAGCATCATAAGCAGATCATAGCAACTGTTGGCACCAATGGTTCCTACAGTCTATTTAAGCTTAAAATGCTTTAGATTTGTTCAAGAATTTGACTAATTATAATTCTTGACTCAATGATCTTTCACAGAATTAACTAAACGAAAGGGAAGATTGGAAAAGTGGAAAAACAACTTGGAGATTTTCCTCACAAATATATTGTATGGCTTCAGAAGGAGTTGTGTGAAACACTTTTATGATGCTTCTGCATCCTTTTTGAAGCTTGAAACCCTCGTTCCTTATTCACTGTAATTGCATATGGAGAACAGTGTGCAGCGCAGTCTTCATAATCATTTCTTTAGCATTTCACAGAAGAAAAAAGCCTTGGAACGACACAAGGATGAGTAAATGATGACACCATTTTTATTTCAGATGACCTATTCCATTAATAGAGAAGATAAATGTCTGGTCTAGTCACCATCTAGTGTTTACAGATCTTTCAGAAAAGCACTTTGGAAACATAATGACTTCATCTAGTTTAAAAAGCTTCTTCCCTTCAGTTCTGAGTGGCTCAGTGTAGAACTTAATGACGGAGATGATGAAACGTAATAATAACAGCCAATTGAGATTTCAGCACACACTGGGCGGCTGATTAACTGCCAGTCTTGTGACGGCACAGAGGAGCACGTTGCATATGGCTTTTGGAGAGAAGAAAAGGAAAACCAGCGGCCATAGGACAGCAGCGAAATTGGTGTGGACTCGAATGTGTCACTGAAACATCTGCTGCGAGAGAAACACTGGATTATTAAGCGTCACAGGGGTGCCCGTTAAACACAACAACAAGGGAGAACGTCACTCTTTTTTTCCACTCTCCTTTCTGGTCCGTTCACAAGGCGTTTAATTGCTGTCATGGGGGAAAGGGTGAGAAAAGAAGAGACCCTCACCGTCTGTTCTCACGGCTGTTACTGAAGAGTTTGATCATGTCAGACAGGAAGAGACGGCGCACCTCCATCAGGTCTGCGCTGGGTGTGGAGCTCTTCAACAGTGTGGCCACCACCTTAAGAATCACTGAGAACAACCAATGGAAGAACAAGCATTAATCACTCAAGAATTTTGTCTGATTGGCACAGATGCGGACCAATGAGCATGCATGCGGTCTCACTAACTGACACAAATGAATTGAGCATCACTGGCTGAAGTCTATGTGCAGAAGAAAACGTTTAATCATTCGCTAGTAAACTTTTAACTTCCACAGATGACAGTAAGTGTATTAGCACCTGGCCACAAAATGAATAAATGAGCTGACAGAAAGAATTACTTGGGTTCTGGATCTTCACAGTAGAGTCGGGCTCAGCATGTGGCTTGTGGACGACCTGCGTGCAAACCTGCTCTGTCAAAATCTAGACAGGAAACGGATCAGATGGGACTCTTGAATGAATCTAAAAACAGGTATATGCAGCATAAATCATCATGCAATTTAAGTAACTTGAAAGATTGCAGGGATTGAAAAAGTGAAAAGTGAAAGTTGTGACATTTGCCAAGTATGGTAACCCATACTCGGAATCGGTGCTCTGCATTTAACCCATCCAAGTGCACACACACAGCAGTGAGAAGTGAACACACTGTGAACACACACACGGAGCAGTGGGCAGCTATAGATACAGCGCCCGGGGAGCAACTGGGGGTTCAGTGCTTGCTCAAGGGCACTTCAGCCATGAGTATTGAGAGTGGAAGAGAGTGCTGTGCATTGACTCCCTCCCACCTTCAACTCCTGCCAGCACCAAGACTCAAACTTGAGACCTTTGGCTTACAAGTCCAAGTCTCTAACCATTAGGCCACAGCTGCCCCAGAAGAGGTGGCTTGACCCCAATGCGATTTTCATTTTAATAACTGACTAAGCATCAGTTATTAAAATGGCTTAAAATCTGCAAACTCTACTTAAATATTTTGTATAATGCAAAACAGTAAACAGTAAAAAGTTAGACATGTAAAAACTAACTAAATTCTATCATTAAATCATAGAATCATTAAAAAATTCATCGCGGTTCCCACAAAAATATTAGGCAGCACAAATGTTTCATGTGACACTGAAGACTGGAGTAATGCCTGCTGAAAATTCAGCTTTGCCATCACAGGAATACATTCGATCTTACAATATATTAAAACAGAACCAGTTATTTTAAATTGTAATAATATTTGACAATATTACTCTTTACTGTATTAAATAAATGTAGCCTTGGTGAGCATAAGAGACTTCTTTCAAAAACATTTAAAAATCAAACCCATTTAATTTTTACCATTAGTCTATATAATATAATAACATTAAATAACATATATATATATATATATATATATATATATATATATATAATATATATAATTTTATATATAATATATATAATTTTAGTTTTGTATATTTTTATATTAACCTGAATATTTCGTAAAAAAGACTGTAATGCTGTATTGAGATCCAGAATAGAAATAACCACCTTATTACCTCATATAGTGTGTTGTACGTAGTTATCGACAGTGTGTTGGAGTGCAGCATGAGTCGTTCCCCAAGAAGAGTGAAGAGACTGTTTGTGTGCATGATTTCCACCTTCCTCCTGTTACACACCACAAACACACAGAAAACATACTGTAGTTAAAATACAAACTTTCTTACACCTCACAGCTAATGTCAAGCTATCAGGAACAGGCCTTGATGGCGACTGAGCTTGGCACCTTTTGCAGGGTTTCAGGTACCTTCAGTTTTTTTTCCCCACATAATAACGATGCAGCCACCTCTGTGGTCTCGTACTGGGAGATTTGTGATGTTCACAATCACAAAATATCCAGCAGCACATCATGCTGAGGTACTGTCAGGATGCTAAGCCTCCTAAACCCAGTCCTGCCCAACAGCAGGTACAGACAAATGGGGACTGTACAGTAAAATGACAAGCAGAAAAGAGTATGTTTTAAAGTGCCTGTGAGCAGTCAGGATGGTAACCACTCAACGGTGGATACGCTAATGATGACAAAAAGCAAATGTGGATTTTATGTGCACTCTAGGCTAACGGCTGTACAAGTCTGCAAATGTCAGTGGGCTTGTAAAGCTCTAAAAACAGCTCAGATGGCCTTTATATTTTTCTAAGTGTTCATTTAAGGGAAACGGCCTCACACACGCACTTACACTCACACTAATGCACACACACACATATATATGCTGTATGTTCAGATATATATATACAGGGTAGACCTGACAATATATAGTGTGCAATGGATTTTTAAATAACACTGTACATGTACTTGCATCAGTGGGCAGGAATGCTTTATTTATATGTAAGCATGACACGCAAACATTATGTAATGCAAAATACAGAGCATAAAGTGAAGATGAGGTGTTTATGGTTGCAGAGCAACATCAGATCTTAAAACATTAATAAAAATGACATGAGGTCATGAGTGTTAATCAGCTATTAGGTTCATTCAGTCAGAAAAAAATAACAACAGTTTAAAGCTTTTTTTGAGTCTCATTCTTTACACAATGTGATGCTGTTTTTGGACTGATCCTAGACTAATACATTTTTTATGAATAATGGTATCTTTTGGTTTGCATCCATCGAGTTTCAGATTAAAAAAAGGTTAAAATGAAAGAAAACATATCATTCAAAACATGCATTACACATCATTATTATTATACGTATTTTTATTTTATTTTTATATTATATTATATTTTTATTTTTCAATTCCAAATAAATAAATCAAGAAATACAGTAAAAATTATTATTAGAAATCATAATTTAAAATACACTAGTGTTCAAAGTCTTATTTTTCTCAGAAGCAACTTCTTTAGCTTTGCCATCATGGGAATAAATTACATTTGACAATATATTAAAATATAAATCACTTATTTAAAATATTACTCTTTCCTGTATCTTTGATTAAATAAATGCAGCCTCAGTGACCCATACATACATAGGTTACATACATTTTTTATTTAAATATTATACATTTTAGTTTTGTATATTATTTTATATTAACCTGAATATTCTGTAATGCTGTATTGAGATCGCAAAAATAAATATCTTTAAATTACCAATAATAATTATAATAAAAAATAAAAATGACTTATGAAAAACTTTGGAATAATTAAGAATAAAGAAGCAGGAAAAATATATATTCAACACTGATAACAATAAGAGATGTAGCAGCAAATCAGAATGTTATAATGATTTCTGAAGGATCATGTGACACTGAAGACTGGAGTAATGGCTTTTGAAAATACAGCTTTGCCATCATAGAAATAAATTACATTTTAAAATATATTCAAACTGTAATTTTAAATTGTAATATTATTTTATAATATTGCTGATTTTATTGTATTTTTCATCAAAAACGCAGCCTTGGTGAACATATGAGACTCCATCAAACTTTTGACCACTTGTGTAATAATTTATTAAAAATTATTGATAATAATGAAATACTTAAAATGACATACACCTACAGTAGAAATAAAACTGCAATATAAATACACACTCACAAACAGCAACATACACAATCACACACTAGTTAAATTTTAAGGCTTCTAGTTAGAGTATTTCACTATACTGTAAGTACCAAAAGCCCTGGAGCCATAGAAGAACACTTCAAATAGTCAGAAGAACTTACAGATTACTGAAAGGGACTCTGTCCTTATGCAACCACAAATTTCACCTTGTCGGATACACTTGAGATAAAGATGATGACTCTTGGAAGGCTTCATTGTAAATATGTCTCTGGGAAAGAGAAGAATAGATGTACTCACTTGTGGCCTAAGTGTTTGAGGAAATATGCCAGAACTTTCAGAGCCTGAACTCGGATGCTTTCACTCTTAGAAGCCAGTAGTTTGTACACCACCCTGAAAAGCAATGAAATTAAATTAGAACTAAAAAAAGAAATATTCTTAATTATTTCACTAACATTTTGTCAAAAGTCAAGAAACAGTGGGAAAGTGCCAAACACTTTCTGTTTCAATGTGGCTGCTGCTAAAAGAATTAGAATCTGGCAGATAATAATATAATACTCAAGAGGAAATGGCATTGTGTAAAGCACCATGAAGCTGTTCATCAAAGTCATATCAGTTATTTTAAGCCAAACCCAAAACTTCAAAAAGCAAATAACTCTATCAAATCCATCTATATTTCATTAGCTTGACATGCAGAGTGTGAGCTTTATCCTGCTTGTCAGAAAAAAATAAATAAATATGAAAATATCATTGCAATTCCTATGTTGAGTCTTGTGAATAATTCATGATTTTATCATGTAGGCAAACTCCATCATCGCAGACAAGATGAAATATAATGAAATTTGACTGTGTGTGTGCGTGTGCGTGTGTGTGGAGTAAAAGGCTGGAGTGAACTCAGATCTCACCGGATGCCGTTCCTCTTGTCAAATGCGGGAATCATGGAGGCTGGGTGCTCAGACATAAGGGCCACCAGCAGCTGAAGAACATCATGGAGATTCTCATCCTGAACAGATTAAAACATATAAGCATTTTAATGCTAAATTTTATTCAACTACAAAACCAAAGTTAAACATTTGTACAGGTGTAAATATTCTTTAATGGGGCTATTTTCTACATTTTAAAACAACTTAATAATAGGCATATTGAAAAATAAATTTCTGGGATGCTCAAACAGTACTAAATGAGTCTATATATATATATATATATATATATATATATATATATATATATATATATATATATATATATATATATATATATATATATATATATATATTTTATGTTTTTGAAAGACTCCTACACTCATACCAAGGCAACATTTATTTGAAGAAAAATTCAGTATATTCAGTAAAACGGTAATGTTAATATTATTACAATTTTAAATCATAAAAAAATAATAATAATTGGATTCTTTAATTAATAGAACGTCCAAAAGAACATAATTTTTACAGTATGTGTCTGGTTATTGGGTGATTTTTCTTAACAATCCGGCCCAAATTAAACATTTAAGAAAATAGCTAAAAATAATGTTTTATTTTAGTTCTAAAATAAATAAATACATTTTATTAATTTGAATTCAAATTAGGTTTATTGATTTTAAAATAATTAGACTTTCACAGGCACAATTTTAATTGTCTAAGGTACTAATTTCATGAGTTGAGGGGAAAAGAATTATTAGAATCAAAATTATTTACTTGACACTTTTAATAATTCAGTTCTGCATAAACCCTTTATTTTTACTTACTGTACATTTTTAAAACAGTGTTCTGTATAAACTATGTATACCAAAGAAAACATAACTAATAGGATTTCAGATGTAAGCCTGAAGCTTAATTTTCATTATTGAAGGTACTGTACAATGCAAAAGGAAGTCATTGGGTTACTGATTTTACATTTCAACAGTCAAATATCCTTAAGTGGCATAAATTTGGGCACTTTTAAAAACATAATAAAAAAAGGAAGTCTTCTACAACAGATATATATCAGATTCCAAGAGTCTGCCGAGGGAAAACGTCTCTAAGTTATGCATGTAGCCATGGTTCCCCAAGGTAACGAGACACTGCATCGAAACACCTTCAGAGTGACAATGCTCTGAATCACATGTGTAATCAGGCCAATGGATTGGTGAGATGTCACGGGCTGGGTGACATAGAAAACAGGAAGCTTAAAAGCTTGTGCGGTGGATAAAGCAGCAGCTTCTGGGAAATGAAATAAGCCCTCGCAGGGATGCTGGAATCATGGTTATATGTATAGCATAGATACATTTGTCTTCAGGAGCTCAAGCTGCATTGAAACGCTATGAGAACGAGTAAGCCCACATCACCAGACTTAAAAATCCATGGTTAGTGTGGAAGAGCAAAACAAAGGTGAGAGAAAGGGAGCCAGGAGTGGCGCAGAATGCAGGTAAGAACCTGACAAAGTGGGGTGAACATGCCACAGCATCCTGAAGGCCAACTTCTGAAGGAGTGAGCCTTGACCCCCAAGAGAGAAGGGAAAATAGCGGACTCTAAGCTATGAATATCATGATCCTGATGGGACTGTCCCTTGAAGAGCCGTTGAGAAGGGAAAATAGGTCCGTGAATACACAAGCCAGGCCAGAACGGGGCTACTGATAGAAGACTTGCCCCATCCCGGCGCAATCTCTCCAGAATTCCCGGGAGCAAATCAACCTTCAAATAACAAATTCCACCTCCAAATCTGCTTCATTACCTCAAGGTGAAGTTTCCATTTTCCAGGCATCGGGCCCTGCCTTGACAGGATGCCTTCACTTATATTGAGATGCCCAGGGATATAAACTGCTCTCAGTGAGAGGAGTTGACCCTGGGACCACACAAGGATCTGGTGTGCCAGCCTGTAATAGGGGAAAGAACGCAGACCTCCCTGGTTGTTAATGTAAGAGACCACCGCTGTGGTCATCAGTGATCTCTTAGGTATGGGAGAAATTGTTTCAATGCTAGAAACATGGCCAGGATCTCCAGGCAGTTGATGTGCCATGAAGGATGGCTACCGTTCCACAAACCACTGCATGAGCAGCCACTCATGACTACACCCCAGCCAGTGAGGGTGCGTCTGTCGCCAACGTTAAGTGGTGACAAGGAGCTCCCAGCAGCAGACAAGAGACAAGAACCAAAGGTTTTTTCCACATGTCTAAGGCACTAAGGCATAGCTGCATAACCTTGATTATGCAAAGCGGATTTCCTCATGGAGAAAACCCCTCGGTCTTGGGCCACCACTATAGGGGTCTCATGTACAACAGACTGTTATGAGGATCAGACTGAACCGAGCAGGAGACAATAGTGCCTGCATTGAGGTCAAATCCCCGCCCACGTCCAGATAAGTGATTCTCTGAAATGGAGAAAGCACACTTTTCTTGGCATTTAGTTTTAACCAATAGAACTAATATCAACAAAATGTTGATATACTTCAGTATGCGGATGTCCTGGGGTCACAGTGAAGCCAGAGCAGCATCCACAAATGTTCATGAAAGTGTGGGGTGAGAGTGCAAGGCTGAACAGAAGAACCAGATACTGCAAAGCTTCGCTCCCAAAAGCAAACCTCAGTGTTGGGGAAGGATGGAGAAATGGAAGTATAAGTCTTTTAGATCAATCGTGACAAACTCTGACTTGACCTGGGACACAACTTGATTGTGAGCATCCTGAACTCATCCTGGCTCAAATGATGCAGATCTAAAATGGGACGCAACCCTCCATCCTTCTTTGGAATGATGAAGTATCGGTGTAGAACCTGGACTCTCTGTTGAGAGGAAGGACCACCTAGATGGCCTCCTCCTCAAGAGAGTGTTTAATTGTTCCATTACCAGAGCCTGCTCGGGGCTCACCAGAGAGGGAAGTACCTAATTGAAATGAGGCAGTGGAGAACAGAATTGGATTCTGTAGCCTCTCTCTACAGTGTGCAGGACCCATTGAGACACATTTGGCAGAAGCTTCCACATTGCCAAAAAGTCTACTAAGGGAATCAGTTTCTCAAGACTGAACTCTGGTGTAATCAGAGCACCTAGATCAGTGCCCTAAAATGGAAAACCAGCAGGGAACAACCGCTCTAGCTGCTCTAGAGACCTCCTCGGAGGTAGCGAGCCCCCCAGCACCGCTACATTTTCGGGTGGATACTGAGAGTCATGTTCACTGGAGAACGATGTGCCCTTTAGCACTGGAGGTGGCAGGGTTGATAGACTGATCTCCTGACTGCACTGAGGAGAGACTGGCACCGTTTAATGAGGTGTACACCACTCTTCCCCTCAGGGGCCTGCCCTCAGAAGTCCTGAGCCATGGGCATCAGGACTTTCTATTGGCTGAATTCTCCAATTTTAAATGACTGTCTTCAGACTTATCATCTGCTTGGAAGATTTAGACTGACAGAACCAGAGACCATAGTGCCCTGAAGCACGGGAGGTGGCAGGATTGACAGACCGATCTCCTGAGGGCACTGAGGAGAAACGGGCACCATATAATGAGGTGTACACCACTTTTCCCTAGAGGGTGCCGGATCTCAAAAGTCTTTAGGCGTCAGGACGTTTTAGTCGAAGACTATCCAGCAAGAATGACGGTCCATAGATCAGCCTAAACATCCAATGTAATGTTTTTGAGCCCCCTCAAGAGCTAACTGTGTGTGCTCTGCTCCAAAACAGACTACACACAAATCACTTGGATCCCCAACCCCGAATTTAGCGAGGGCAGGGAGAACGCGTGACCCAAGAGCAGTCTGCTCATATGCAAACAATATCAATCTCCTCCGAGAAAGACAGCTGCAGCTGCTAGCTCTCACTCAAAGGGGGTAGAGACTGCAGCATGGGCTGCTGAACCCAGAGAGAGAGATCGCTAGATCTAGGTAGGAGAAAGGGTGAGCCCGTCTCCAACCCGTCAACTAAACGAATGTGCAATCTCAATTGCCGCCATGCCAGCAGCAGGACTGGAACCACAAACACGGACACCCTCCTCAAAGTGTGTCCGGCGGGAGTGGAGCTTTTGCAGTGGGAAGAAGCACAATCAGCCCCCTTGATAGCTGACTGTACGAGCTCCACTCCCAGGCAAACAACACACAAACTGTGTGTATCCCCACCCGTAACATGGGCAGGGAGGAACAGTCTAAAATGCTGCTTGCTCTTGCCCTTTTGAGAAGCATTAGAAAATATGCTTGTGCAACTGAGACAGACAACAATAAATAAGAATGACACACACACAGCGCTTGCTGAATGACAGAAATCTGCCACTATATACCCCACACATGCTGTTAAGCTTCCCGGTCTCTACATCACCCCGCCCGTCCTGCCCATCCATTGGACTGATAACACACGAGATTCAGAACGTGGTCATGTTGAAGGCATTCCCATAGCGTTTCGTCGCAGCTTGAGTTCCTGAGAGGGAACTGTAATACGGTAAAGACTCACCTCATGCATGGTCAGCAGGTAGTTGAGAATACTTTGAAGCTCATCTTCTTTAACACCTCGGTCCTGACGAATAAAAAACAAACAAGAAAATGCTGAGCAACGCTACTTTTTGCAATATGCTGTCGGTAAATACCCAACTGCACTTATAAGCTGCTACTGCCATCAGCATGCTGACAGACTATAAAATATAAATAGAAAGAAGAAAACACACATAATAACAATGAGTTCAAATTCAGTAAGGCTGTTTGTGTTTGCTGAAATTACTGTTCACAGCAAATTTGGGTCCTGACTTTTACAAGCTGTCTCTTATTATTAGGAAAGCATCATGAACTGTCTGTTTCTAGCAGTGCTGATAAATGTCCACGTTTCCTATTACTTCAAAAGCACAGGCAGCTTGAGAGCTAATTGTTGTTTGCTCGTGGTTTGGCTACCTGACAGATTTCTTGATATGGTAGCATTGGTCTGAACAAGTGTACTCTTTTTTCTACGGTCCTGTTAGAAAATGGTTAACAGCTGGGGCTGGTAAATGAGAACGAAAACCTGCCAAAGCTACAGCCCTAGAGCTGCTGTTTTCTGTACTTAATCAACACGTGTATTTGTGACAGGCACACAATTAAAAATGATAGATACATAGATTACACAATATCTGAATATAAATGCTGTTCACCTTTAGTATGAGCTGTTTGAGGAAGAGCAGCATGAAGGCTCTGAGGGAGGTGATCTCTTTCTGTGAGGGTCGAGGGCCGTCTGCAAACACAAAGTCATAGAGGAACTGTTACAACAAACTACACTACATCTCAAAAACTGTTATGTCTAATGTTTCACAGATATTGGCATTAAATTAATAGCAATAGTGTCAAAGAGAGCTGCGACACGGACAGTAGCTTCTGGCAGCCGAGAAGAGCTTTACGGAGGTCAGAGTTCTCAGAAGAAAAGCCAAGACCTTATTAACTCCAGATGGGAAGACAGCTAGAGTTCAACAGGCCACAGTTCATTTCAGTAACATCTGTGATGGTCTCTCATCCTCCTAGAGCTCCTTTTGAGCACAGTGTGCATGTGTGACAGCTTTTCATTTGCTGTTTTACTGGGAATGGCCTGAGCATTGATATAAAATGAAACACAAATTGATTAGCTGTCATGTTCACACATTCATCTTGGGAGGTCTGATCACCACCAATCATTCGTTACTACACTGTCTGAAATGATCAGCTCTGCTTCATTTAAGATGTCTCTTTCCCTATTCATTTGACAGCAGCGACAAGCAATTTTGAGAGAAATGACATGTCTCTTAAGGTTTCATTCATCAAGAACTGTAAAGCATAATTTCAGCAACTAGTGCAGTTTTTCCATTTACCTCAAAATAAATATCAACATGTTCAGATTTTGCTTCACTATATATTTCTGAATAAATGGAAGCAGTCCAGTTACTAATTGAAAATTCTGCTAAATATGTATTTAATATTAACACAAATATTAAATAATTTAAATAGTCATTCAATAAGCAGATTATATACAAATTTATTTTGTTTCAATCCTAGTTTTTGTTTTGTTTTGACACGTTTTAAATGTAAATATTCCATCATAATCATTTTATAGTGTTTTATTTATTTATTTATTTATTTTTACAATTTTAGTTGACTACTATGCACAAAATAAAATATAAAACCTTGGGGAACAGCAATTTTTCACCCAAACAAATGTTCAATTTTTATCCTGTAAAAAATAAATACATAAATAAATAATTCACACATGTATTAGACAGGTAAGATTAGCAAAATACATGTTCTGAAAACATCCTAAATGGCCCTAAAATAATAGATGAATATAAGTATTATTTGTCATAAGTATATTGAAGTTTTAGCTATTTTTAGAAGTGAATTATGCATGCTTTTGTAGACTGCTTTTTTTATTTTCTTTTTTTAAGAGACTGTTTACAATATTGCAGCATATTCACAATGTTACTGACACTACTAAAATGTAATTCCATGTATTAGCTTCATTGTGCAACATAGTATATGTTGCGGATGCAGCTGATTAATCTCATTTGCATAATATGCATTTATGCATTGCTAGCTCAGTTTACCAGTGTTCAGTGTTCACCTTAAGCAGGTTTTAGTTATTGTTGAAATACATATTTCTCCATTGTCTTCAATGCCGATGACGAAAACATTTTTCATCAATCATTTCATTGACGAGATAAGCATTGCTTTTATTTCAACAGATTAACTAGTTTATTAGAGTCTGCAGTGGCTTGTTCATTATCTTCATCATTCAGTGAAGTGACATTCAGCCAAGTATGGTGACCCATACTCAGAATTTGTGCTCTGCATTTAACCCATCCGAAATGCACACACACAGAGCAGTGAACACACACACACACTGTGAGCACACACCCGGAGCAGTGGGCAGCCATTTATGCTGCGGCGCCCGGGGAGCAGTTGGGGGTTCGATGCCTTGCTCAAGGGCATCTAAGTCGTGGTATTGAAGGTGGAGAGAGAGCACTGTACATGCACTCCCCCCACCCACAATTCCGTCCGGCCCGAGACTAGAACCCACAACCCTTCGATTGGGAGTCCAACCCTCTAACCAGTAGGCCACGACTTCCCATAAAGTTCAGTCAGTTTGATCGTTTTTAAAGCAAGCACTTTATAAAGTGAGATCATGGGATGTTACCAACCTGGTCAATCTGCTGAGTGATTACAGTACGGTATGCATTTTTCTCGAAATAATTCATCACTTGTCCAAACAAATTATTCCTAAAACTGCATTAAACCCGCATTAAAGCTAATATTAAACATATAATTGTATTAGTAAACACCAAAATCTGCAATCTAAGTGACTTTAGAACAACTGGCCATAAATTGGTGCCAAGTTTATCTCAAAATTAAGCAAAACAAAGGGAATTTATATATTTATATATATATTTTTTTTATTAATTTGCCTGTCTGC
>NW_020524005.1:17500-85000 GCF_003368295.1 Carassius auratus | reverse complement strand
TGATTGGTAATGTATGTCAACAACATTATGTATTGTTGAAAATGTAAAAAAGAAAGAGAAAAAAAAACACTGTGTGTGTGTCTGTGTCTGTGTGTATTAACAAATAACCAAAATGCTAGTAATATGCATGCTAAAATGAGAATTAGTCCCTAAACTAAAGTGTTGCCAAATGTGTTTGTAAGCTAAAATGAGTTTAGACAGAATAAAAATGAGCAAATATGATGATACTGACTATATTTAAAGGATATTTTTGGCAAAAAACAACACTTATGACTAAAATAAAAAGCTCTGCAAAAATAAGCACTGAATGTTTAAAAGCAGCCATTTATTATTGGTGCTGACTGCTAATCTATAGCTCTTGACTCTTCATTTAATGCAAATTCAGCTATGGTTAAGCTAAGCTCATATTCTGAACAGAATCCAGATCACACAACCTTGCAGGAGCAGAATAAAAGGAATAACTGAGCACAATTAGACTCCCCAGTCCCACGGTGAATGTGCAAGCATGCTGCATCTCTGAAATCCTTTTAATCTGTCTGTCTTCTGCTTATTAAAGTCACTGAACACCATCGTGCTAATGCGAATTCCTGTATATACAGTCAATTTATGCAAAACGTTCTGACGAGCCAATTGTTGCCTCTCTGTGTTTTAACAAAAAACTAAATTGTTCTAAAATAGTCGAGAGCTCATAAACTCCTGACCTCAAAACGAGTGATTTTTTAAGAGAATATTTGTGAATTATTCAGAGGACATGAAAGTCTAAAAGATTCTAGCTCTGGGTGCTTTCAACTTCAGCAGGAAATCTTTAAAGAGAGGACAGTGGAAAACAGAGACGAAACAGAACAGAGGAGAGGAGAGGAAAAAGAGAGTATACACCTGAAAGCGTGTTATAAGACAGGATAGAATAGAAAAAAGAGTGAGAGGTACAGTTAAAAGCCATGATCAATGAAAAAAGGGCTGTAAGAGACCAAAAGAAAAGCATACAGTATTTTCATCCACGAAAGGCTAGTTGTGAACTGCCAAGAGTGAGCCTTGTGAAATTCAGTCCACACGGCTAGTTCTGTCTATCACAATGTGGAGCTTTCATGGGTTATTACTCTTCTGTGCTCTTTTCTACCTCTGCACAGAGGGTTTAAAACATGGTTGAAAGGATGGGAAAGAGAAATTGTCCCAAATTTCAGGGAAAAGCACCAGTAGGGTGTTTATTCAAAAGCGCTTAAACGTTATAGGTAATGTTTTATTTTATATTGAATCCATAAAAAATGTATGTCTGGATATATTTTAATATATTGTCAAGCAAACAAATATTATATTATTATTAAATAAATGATAAAAATAAAATATACAAAATAAATAAATAAATAATATTATTAATAATATTAGCATAATTTAAAGATATAATAATAATAATGACTGGGTAACATGATTGCTAGTATCAAGTTTATGGGAGTAAAAATATATATATATATTTATTTATTTATTTATTTTAATTTTTTATTTTTTTACAGTAAATTTGGTCATGTTAAACTAAAAAAACAGGTAAAGAAAAATTATACAAAAAAATTTAAACAGTGGCGCCTATGAAATATAAAAATATGTATTTTTTGAATATTTCATTTTTTTATTATATATTTGTTAATTATTAATTATTAATTACATATAATTTATATAGATTAATTTAGATTGATTTGCATGCAAGTTGTGAGTGTGCATGTGTGTGTGTGTGTGTGTGTGTGTGTACAGACCCAGGCCTTTAGGTGTGATGCCGCTGGTGTGGTCAGGATTCACAGCCCAGTAATAATACTTCAGTATGTGCATGATCTGCAGCACAGTCCCCACTCGACGGATGGTGTTGTAGATGGTTGCCGTGCCAATAAACTCTGAGGAAAGGTACGTGTACAGCGAGAGCTGCACCTGAACAACAGAAACACACACACACACACATACATAAATAGTTACAAAAGGTTACAGAATACAAGACACTGATTATTACTATCCATCGTCTGTCTGTTGTTTCTAAATTGCATCCCAAGATCCCTCATTAAAATGCTTTTCTTGTTGGATTTCTGTGGGAGCAACACCTCTGGCATGGCAGAACAGCAGATACGGTGAGTATTTTTGGGTGAAGCTGAAAGTCAAAGGTGCTGTGGTTTGTTTGTGAGCAGCAGGTCAGGACTGACTAGTGACTGTGCTGCGGGGAAACCTTGGAGGACAAAAAACCGCTGATGAAGGCACATAACTCATCCAATTACAGGCCACTCAGGCAGGCAGACTGGGCTCTCCAGTGAGGACAGCCAGGGATGATGGGAAGGAACGGAGGGAGGATAGTAAACATGATGACAGTCCATGAACTCTTCTGGCCTGAGGAGAGAACACTGCTGCTGCTGCTCAGTTCATTATCCTCACACTCCCCATCTCTCTCCTCCTTTCTTTCACTTCCTCTCTTTGCTTTTCATGTCTCCTCCTGTTTGTCTTCTTTTTTTTTAGCAATGTTTTCCCCTTTTCTCTTACTTTCATCTAGTCACGCTTTTTCCCCTTTACTTTTATGTTCTTCCCTTTTTTGGGATTCTCTTAGTTTTCCCCTTTTCTGACTTCTGTCGTTTCTTCCTTCTTTTTTCCTTCTTTCTTGTTCTTCTTTGTTTCTATTCTTTTTTCCCCTTTTATATGTCTCCCTTTCATCATCCATACATCCATTTATCCTTTCTGTTTTTCCCCTTTTTCCTTTTTACTTGCTTCCTTCTGACTCCTTTCCTGTTTTGCTTTTTTCTTTCTCTCTGTGCAAATGCATTCATATAGCTGTTGATTTTTCTCCTTCCTTGTCTTATTTTTATCAATTCTCTCTTTTTGCTTCCTTTCCCCTCTTTTTATCTGTTAAATTTAATATTATATATATATATATATATATATATATATATATATATATATATATATATATATATATATATATATATTTCCTTCTTTTGTCATTCTCTATTTTTTCCTTTTAGTCTTTTCTTCCTTCCTGCGTTTATACTTTCTTCTTCCTTCCACCATCCGTTCTATTTTTCTTTTTCTTTTTCCTTCTCATACTCCCTCCCTCCATCCCTCTCCTTCTCTTCTTCTTTTTTCTTCTATCTATCTCTTTAGAGAAAGAGGGAGAGAACTGCCACTATCTCTCTCCTTTTGGAGCCATGGCAAGCTTCCAGTGACAAAGGTTTTTGTTCTGATCCTGTATGTGTTTTCATATCTCCTTTATTTATTCATGACGTTCAGCAGCCGTGCAGAAACACGTATTATCATCACAGAGTCCGGCCTCTTTTAGAAACACCTCGTCCTCTCCTTGATGGGTCATAACAAGGCAGGGTCGAATTTCCAAAACTCATTTTTTCAGAGCTTAAACTACACTCTACATATGTGACAATAACTGCAAACACTCAAAAAAACACTGAATTGTAAATCTTTTTAAAGAAATATATCACTTTTCATCAAGGCTGCAACTCTCTGTCAGGTTCTAAACAAGGTGAATGAGGTGACAGACTGTGAAGCTGTTATTGTCCAAAAAAAAAAAAAAAATTATAATCTGAAGCCGTTTAGAAGCAGTGAACAATTTCAGTAAAAAGCTTTTCTTGAACAAATAAGTGTCTGCTTTTTGGATGACACCACATGAACCTCATTAACCAAGAGAGATGGATATTAAAGTGATATAAAAAGGTGTTAATAACCGATTTTGCTTCTTTATTTTCAAATGAATGAAGACATTCAATGAGATTAAATGTATTGAACATAATTTTCAATTAAAAGAATAGGATGGGACTTAATTGTATTCATCAGGATTGATTAGGCAACAAAAAAAAAAAAACTAGTTGAGGACAAGGGTTTCTTTAAATCTGTAAAGCAAGCTGACCATAATTAGTTTTTCTCATGTGAACACTAAAGAGTTAACACTCTGTCTTGTGTTTACTTCAGCAAATATCACCCTGTGCTCATCTGACCAGGTCACTACGGTCTCATGTCACCAGTGCCCATCACAGTGAACTCAGATGCTCCTAATTGCTGTCATGTTCCATTTTGAGTATACCTGAGTATCCTCTGGAAAAGACATGACCTTGCTCACCTTCGCAGGTATGTGGATCCAAATAGCCGCGTTGAACAGAACATGGTCACAGAGTTGTTTGAGAAGAGGTGCACCGTGGCTAAGGCTGTTCAGGTATTTGGCGAAAGCGAGGAACTGCTCCAAAACGGCTCTGGTGACGTGCATCAGTGATGCCTAAAAAACAATTATGAGATTTTTGTTCACCAAACCAACCTCTGATTCTCAGCATCTTTATGTAACAAATATCAAACCAACATCTGAAGCCTGAAGGCACCGTTTGACTTTGCAGCTAGACAAAGACTTTAACTTTGTAGAAACTTTGTGTGTGATTAGTCTCAGCTGGCACCTGAGGTCCGGACAGGTGCGTGGTGTGAGACGGGAGTGAGTATAAACGAGACACAAACAGATGGCCGGCTACGTGTGAATGGGACACAAGGCAGCGGGATCATTCAGGTGCCATCTAGCACAGATTTACAGCTGCTGCTGTTAAATGACAAAGTAAGTATTTTACTCAAGCGCCAACTTTAAACGGAACCATGGGTATATTAAGACTAGGAAATAAGGACAGCTATGAATAAGCAAAGATAGCGAAAAGAAAAATGAAGTGTCATTGCAATAAGCCCATGGACAAAGAGGAATATAATAGTGCCGTTGAACCGGCATTCACTGCAGAAATGCTTAAATGTGCATTTGTCATTCATCAACCATAATGCACCATTTCTCCTCTGTACTAGCGATCGAATTGGGTGCTTGCTTTTTTCATTCAGATCATGCTTACAAAAGCTTGAGTCAATCAAGGTCATGACAACTCCAGGGAGTACAAATCTTAATACTCTTAAAGTGTTTAAAGAAAGGAGCAAGCATTTGTGAGCTTCATGACTTGAGTAAAAGCACAATTTGTCCATTACACATCAAAATCCCTTAAAATTTTGCAGTTTATGGTGTTTAGTGCTAAAATGTCCTCTATTATTCAAATTAATGCACAACTATTAGACATTTCTAAGCGGATTTCCCCAAAGCGTGTAAACAATGTGTTGTTTTAAACATTCTTCTGTGTATTTGAGTGGCACGACGTAATAGCGATGGCCTAACCAATGTTTCTACCATTCTGTCTGAACAATGGTTTGGGAAAACCTATTTGGAAAACGTTATTTTTGCAGATTCGCTTGGTGCTGCTAACAGCATGAAAATTACACACTTTATCTTTAACCAGTCTAAATTGTATGTTGGAATAAGAAAAACCGAAGGAAACATTGGCATCACCTTTTCCAGCAGGTACCCGATCACCAGGAAACCCTTCCCACCAAGCATCTGCTCCTGCATTGCCACTGAACTCTTGAGTAGCTCGAACAAGAAGGCCAGGAGAGTGGAACTGCACAGAAAACATGTCATTACACTAAACTGGGTAACCACTACAAGATAAGATCAAGATAAAAAAAACTTGTTGACCAAATATTAATGGAACAAATGGTAAGAACATCCAGCACTTGATATATCGATTATGTAATTGGTTAATTTTTTATTCTCTTCCATTTACTGTATCTCAATCGGCTAAAATTGAATATTTAATTGTGGGTGCTTTGTTCATATATTTTTACATTTATATGACCTTTGTGGTCATCCAAATCTCACCTAAAAGTAGTGCTTAAAAACAATATTATTTACCAACGCCATTAAATGTAATCTTTGCCGAATCTCAAAATTAATATAAAATTATATTGTGATGCCTACAGTAAATTCACTTGTAGCATTTACAATTTTTACTGGTTATTAGTTAAAGGTTATTACTGACAAAATAGTAAAGATATATATGTCTATACTATAATATATGTCTTACTAGTTATAAGAATTTAATTAATATTACTCACTACTATTCAAAAGTGTGGGGTCTGTAAGATTTTTTTTTTTTTTTTTATGTTTTTGAAACTTTTAAACATATCAAGGCTGGGATAAAAAAAATACAGTAAAAACATAAATATTGTGAAATAATATAATATAATATAATATAATATAATATAATATAATATAATATAATATAATATAATATAATATAACAGATATGCTGCTTAATATTTTAAATAGTGGGAACTTTGAATATTAAATTTTTTAAAGATTTTTGATCAGTAGATAAGTCAAAAGATCAGCATTTATTTGAAATAAAAAAATGTAACATTATACATTTCTTTACTGTCATTTTTAATCAATTTAATGCATCCTTGCTGCGTAATTATGTCATTTACCACACTGTGGTCTCCACTTGGATTTCAGTGTGCTGATGGAAATCCAGCTGTGCAAAGAGAGGAAACAGCACCTGGATACCACCAATGGAGTGAATGGCACTGTGAATGGAGTGTGTAACGATGGCCTTCACATCCTACATAGAAACAGAAAGTCAAAAATCAAATGGATTAAAAAGTAGTGGTAGACGTATTCAGTAATTAACTTTTTTTTGCCATTCTAAAAGTGCTTACTCACATTAACCACTGACTAATCTCAGCGGAAATGTGTTCCTTCAAACAATTAACATTGAATGGCAAACACTGACATTATCTTGTGAAGTTAGCTAAACAATGCGGCATCTGATTAACATTTAGTGACATTACCAACCATTATGTGGTTTATTTAGGATTAAGAGAGCAGAACGCAGTCCCTAAGCATTAAGCAGACATTTACCTGTAGCATTAGAGCGTGAGGCGAATGCACAAATATGGATGGGTTTTCTCTGGGTGAGGACTCCAGGCAGAGCTGAGCGTCTGTGGCTTTGGCGTTGTAAGTGAAGGAAATGCTGTTTGCTAACTTCCCATCATACAACACTTGCTTATGGTGGTCAGCCAGGTGGATATCGCTCTCTGACTTAAATTTAAAGGTACTCTAGGGAGGTAAAAGAGTAAAAAAGATTAAAAAGAGAAATATAGACCAACACAGAGGAAAATCTGGTCTAAATTTGCCTCTAAAAGGTGCATAATAAAAAGTGAGACATGTCAAGTGAGAGAATTAACTAAGGAGTGAATTATCACAGAATATGACAATTTATACATATTTAACACATCTTAAAATAATATGTCTATGTAAATCTTATTATTCCATGCACTTATTAAAGGATTTACTAATCCTAGCATGAAAAGGAGAAGATTCTTTTTATGCAGTGATTAAATCTTATCCAAAGTCGTGGGAGCGCGATGAATAATAAATGAGCTCGGTGACATGAAATAATCATGAAGATGAAGTAGGGGCGACGTGGGAATCCCTCGGCTGAATTATCATTCATGAGGTTGTTTCGTGTGCTGTCAAATCAAAGGCCCGTGGCCCAACACTTGCAGCACATCCCAGGTGATGATGTCATCCAGATATGATCCACTCCAGACGTGTGCTAACTGTGTAGATGAGCGGCAAGCAGACAATGATAAGACATTTTTAGATATGTGCTTGATAACACTATCAAGAAACACTGCTTATAGTTTGTCATGTGACCAGGAAACGTGTACTATATATGCACTAATCAGCAATTATGGGCAGCAAACTTTCTTTCCCCCACAGATATACATAAAAACACAGCCTATGTTCTACATCAAAATCTTTCTAATATGCTGATTTGCTGCTGAAGGAATACTTCATATAATAATCAATGTTGGAAACAGTTTAATATTTTGCTGAATATTTTTTATGGAATTGGTCAAACCTTTTTTGCAGGATTAGAAATATAAAAGAACAGCATATATATATATATATATATATATATATATATATATATAATTGCATTATACTTATTTGTTATATATATAAAACAAATCTTTTATAGCATTAGAAATGTCTTTGCTGTTACTTTTAATCTATTGAATGCATCCTCGATTAATAAAAGCATTAATTTTGTTTTTGAAAATTCTGAACGGCATTTCATATTATTGATTTATACATAAGTTTACAAATTAATAGGCTGTTCAAAATTTAATACTGGTGCATTTCATACAGCATATTGTGGAGTATATTATATTTCTTGCTATATTTGTTTGAAACAGAAAATTATGCAATAAATACCTCAAATAGTTCCGCACTACTTTTTGTTCTCACATGATAATGTATATTTGCAAACAATGAATTAAATGTTTCAGTAAATATAAACAAGGTGCATGTTTTATTAACTTTATGTAAAACTGCCCTAAATCTAACTTAAATATTTTAAAAATGAGATGATAACAACTGCTGATTTTATTTCGTATTCTGAAAAGATATCAACTTTAGTTGCTCTTAGAAACTAAATACCGGTCCCTTTATATTCTTACTTCATTATCCATGCACTAACTATTCACAAGTGTATTTTTGAAGATGTAGGAGGTTGTCTGTATTTAACTTGTTGTCATTAAATAGATTACCACCATGCAAATATGGTTTCTAAGGCAATAAACCTACATAAAATTTCACAATCTTTGAGCAAATAAATACCATCAAATATCATTATATGCAAACAAGTATATCTGTTATTTGTTGCTTATGTTAGCTTTAGTGTTATCAGTATTATTCTTTTCAAAATGGAGAAGAAAGTGAGAAAAAGAAACATTCGAGATTTGATGATCTTTATGCTTATTTTGACCTAAAAACATTCATGTTGTTTACTCTGCTGAACAGAGATAGCAGAAATGTCACCTGTTGCTGGTCAGGGTGCTACTGCGAACATACTGTATGATACAGCACAAAGCAAATCTCAAAATCCATCAGTCTGACTGGAAAATAAATACCACAGCATGTTAATGGATGCTGACAGTTTTGCGAAAAAGCTAAAAGCACACCATCAGACGAAAATAAACCTGAGAGAACGCCAGCGTAACGTCTGATACTCTTTTGGCAGAAACTGATGATGTAAAGCTCACTTGTTATCTCATAGTGAGACTTCACACTAGCAATAGTGCATCTGTCTTCCATAACAACAGGGAGAAAGAGAAAGCCAGGGACTAGTACCATTAAATCAGTTAATCAGAGACCAAACCTGTTCATGGTTCAGTTAAGACAAGACCTCAAGTAAGGGGTCTGATTGGGGGTCAGTGTTTTTTGGCAGCTGCAACATAGACTGCCTGTTCTGTTGAGTCAAGGCAGTAATCAGGTCATCTTCAGATCAGTCACATAAATCACAGAAGACTGTCCGTGTCCAGGAAGGTACTCTGGTAAACGGCTAAGAAGACTATGAGGACTTAAGTGAGTCAACACACAACAGTCAACAGAACAAATAATGCAACAAGACTGAAGAACAATGAAATCAAGCCAAGCAGAGCAAAAACAAAAAAGTAACGCAAAATAAAGCAAAGCAAAACAGGAGGAATAATCTATGTAAATGTTATTTCAGCTAACATGATTTAAGAACTACAAAACAAAGTAAAAAACAAAACAAAAACACAAAGCAAAACAAAACACAAATAAAAGAAAATAATTAATAAAACAGAGCATAGCAAAAAAAAAAAAAAAAAAAAAAGGTAAAGCAAAGCAAAAATATCTTTCTTGATTAACATGACCTAAGACAAGACAAAGCAAAAACAAAACAGAACAAAACAAAAACACAAAAAAGCTAAGCAAAACAAAACAAAACATCAAAAAAAAAAAAAAAAAAAAACTATTACTGAATTCAAACTATCATATGGAATATATGCTATTCCATTTTCTTTTTTTTTTTTCTTTTTTTTTTTTGCTACATTAAAAAAATTACTTGCATGTGCAGGCTATTAAAAATAAAATAAAACTTTTGGTCATTTGGTCCACAAAACACCACTTTTAAGAAGAGAGTAATGCTTATAGTGGATCCATCACAATTAAAAACCCATTTTATCACGTTTTTCATCAAATGGGGGCCAGGCCCTGTGGTCTAACCCTGCTAACATAAACTCCAAAGGCCTCTGCCCTATTCCTAGACAAGGTAGATCAGCCCGAAGAGCTGACAGGCAGCCTAATAGCTGGCACTCCACTGAAATATACAACCCCTTTTCAGATTTGAAGAGACTCCATTCACAGGTTCATCTGGGGTGGGTAATTGCTTTCTCCCTGAAGCAGACTGCTCATTATTTCTGCCAACCTGCCTGTCATGACGACGTGAGGGGCAGCAGGAATCAGAGGTCTAGAAACGCAATTAATAGGGGAAATGACCAGCCCACACTGATTAAAGAAAACCAGTGCAAATGTCTACCAGGTAGTTTAAAACACACAAAGTAAAAATAAGCAAATAAACTGTTAGGATGGGTTTAAGCAGTTACGAGCTTACTTGTGCTTGCAGATTACACAGCCCATAACTAAAACACTAATGTAACAGAGCAAAGACAATAGAGATGGTGTAAGAATTTTAAATTAAATTAGCAAAAAGCTCATCATTCATAAACAATGGCTTTGAACCAATGTAATGTCATTTTTGGGATACATTTGCTATCCGTTCCATGCATGTGGTTTATTGTTTTAGATAATGAGTCACTAATCAAAGCCTGGTGCTTCAGAGAAAATTAGACTTTGCACAAAGAGACTGAAAAACTGCTCCGAGTCCTAATTACTAATATGACAGAGCTTCATATATAATAAGGATACAGCCTTGGAAGAAAGAAAAAAAAAAAATCACAGTAACCTGCTCTCTGTTTACCCCATGGATGCAATTAAACACTAAATCGCTTCAAAAGCACCTTGAGAATTAGCAACAAAAGGTCAGAAACATGAAAGGGAAAGAAAGACTATAAACTATCCAGAGGCAGACTTCATTAAGACGCGAACCTGAGAAACTTTGCTGTCGTTCAATGTAAAAGCAATGATGCATGACAACAAAAAGAATAAGGTTCAACTTGGTAAAAAGTAAATATGTAAATGCAGCTTTTCACACCTAACTTTTCCTGCTTGAAAATCCAGTTTTGAAACATAGTAGCTGGACAATAATAACCAGCTGGAAATTCAGATCTCACGAACATGGTTATTTCCTCAGGGCGATGGTGAAATCATGTTGGAAGGTACATTAATCAATAACCAAATGTCACTGATAAAGGAATAACATCTCTTGGAGATCAATGGTGGCTGCGAAGCGTTGGTCTGTAACGCACTTTGGCAAATCTGAAACATACCTTGTATCCTGGGCCTAGTTGATGGATGGCGAATATCTGAGCAGGGTTTAGCGCTTCACTGAACACATAGATGGCTCCGAGCTGTCCGCAGAACACTCGGTTGGCGTCTGCCGTCTCAGATGAGCCGAGGAAACATTTGTCATAGCTCTGTGATAAGCACATGAAGAACACAGTTTGGAGTTCTGCGTAGCAATCTCTCAAAAGTGAATAGTAGGGGGAAAAAATAGAGTGATGGTGTGGAAATATAGTGGATGTCAGCATGCAAACGTCATACCAAGCGAGCAATGGTTCATAGCGTAATTGAGATGTAGCATTACAGAGATGTTATTCTGTGCTGAAACCTGCCTATTAGTTTAATCAAAATCAGCACCCAGGAGATCTGAGGTTAAGCACTGCTGGTCCCACCTTTTAATTATCTTGCATTGCTTTCAGTGAGGTACAGAAAAACAGAAGCAAAGGTCTGTGAATTTGAATCCAATCACTGAAGCCCCAAGATTATATCTCATATAAGATTTGAGCTTTATATACATATATATATATATATAGAGAGAGAGAGAGAGAGAGAGAGAGAGAGAGAGAGAGAGAGAGAGAGAGAGAGAGAGAGAGAGAGAGAGAGAGAGAGAGAGAGAGAGAGAGAGAGAGAGATGACCAATTTTTACTATTTTGCAAGTATATTTAAAATGTTCCTAAAAATAACAAAATACTGATTAAGAAATTATTTTTGCTGCATGCACTTCATGGTAGGCTTGATGTGTTGGCAGAAATAAACGTCATTTATTTATTCCGAAACTGTGATAAATCAATGCATCTTTCATAGTTTAATTTCACACTGTGCACACAGTGGTGATGATCTTTCTCTGAGACAACATCCGCCAGCTACAGAGTGAGAAAGCGATTGCAAAGTGGTCTTACGTCGTTGGTGTTGACGTGCCAAGCCATGTCGCCGTAGGAGACAAGCTGTCCATTGACGTAGCAGCGAATCTCGCTGTTCCTCCAGCGGTTGTAGATGTGAACGATGCTGATCATGTACCACTAAAGAAGGAAAAAGGTCAGCATGAAATCAAAATAATCCCTTTTCATTTTATTTTTATTGTATTCTATTGCACAGTGAATGATTTATCAGTGTTTGTTATTCCAAAGGAAACAGACCGATATGACTGTCAAGTTGCATTAATAGAATTTATTTAATGTATGAAGCAGTAAATTAATTACAGTGAATTACTTTATAGCAGACTAATTCAGCAATCATCAAAACCTTAATTTCAAGGCCAAATCATACAGTAGTCCAAGATATCAGGATGATCAGAGAAAATGTAGATCTTTTAAATAAAGGTTTTAGCTGTATTTTTCTTTCTTGGCACTGGAAGCACACATTTCAACCCAAAGCTGTTGTCATGGGCAGCAGGCAGGAGGTCTAATGCAGTAAAATTTGCATTTAGATATAAATAATACATCGGATCTTGAGTGAGAAGAGAAGAGAGGAGAGGAGAGGAAGCAGACAGAGGCAGGGAGGAAATCAAAGTAGTGAGGAAGTGAAGGCAGGTTTACTTAGCAGGAGACAAGGGTCATTACAGATTTCATTTCTGTCAATGTGCCACCACACGAAAGAGTCACGATATGGCGCAGTGTTTCAAACACACTCAGGAGTGAAGCCTACACCATTCAGGACAAAATGCATGTTCTTTGCATGCTGTGTGTTGTATAGTGTATAGACCACATCAAAAACCTAATAAAAAAAGTTCCTACACAGCCTGTTATCGCTTATATTAAGTCACTAAATCTAAAAAATTCAAAGCTGTTATTAGGAAGAAAGAAAGAAAAAAGAAATAACAACCCTATGTGAGTCTAAACCACTGGAGGTCAAAAGAATTAAACAGATCATTTACATGATAGAGGAAAGTTAGATTAATCCAATGAACTATAAAAATTTATTTCTCTTCTTAAACTGCAATAAAATTATAAACTGTAGTTTTAATGACCACTGGACCACGAATCAGATCAGCTAATCTGAAAATGAAAACAGTATATTTAATTTCCATAATTTAAATAGTCTCCCACTAAAATGCCTTATTTTTAATTTTATTTTGCATTGCATTTAACACAAAAAGTTGCATCATCATGTGTTGCATCATCTACCCAGTTTCAGACAATATGCAAACTTGCCCCCATGACTGCAATTAATCTGTAAAATTTCATTTTAGGAAAGACCTTCAAGACCCTGGCAAACCCTTTCCCTAAGGCTCTAAAGAGCACGTTTAAGCTATTAATATTTATAAAGATTACACCAGCTAAGAGCATTAAATATTGAGTAGAAACAAGGAAATCATTTATTAGACAGATGTTTAAAAAATGCAGCAGCTGTGCAGAGATTTCCAAGAGATTTCCCTTCAATTCAACACAACAAAAACAAATACAGAAAGTGGCCTCAGTTATCTCATGTCCTGGGGTTCAGTTACAGTTTGTAAACATGATATTTAGCCCAGTTAACTGGATCACAGCAAGAAAATTCACAAGTGCATCCACTCGATTCTTACTCCTTCACAACACAACCATTAGATAACTGCAGATGCTAGTAGTGGAAAGAGAGAATCAAAGCTGGAAATGAAAGTCTACCTTGCGGGGCTGAAAGTCATATTTCACGCAGTGCTGGAAGCCCTTTCCTTTTGACTTCAGCGATGTCACAATCAAGCAGTTCCCCACAAAATGTGCAGAGTAGCCGATACCTTTGCTTGTGCGGAAACTGAAATTGAGAATCAATAAACACAAAGAATATAAAGCAATTCATAACACTTTGATGTGGTATATATGAAATATCCTCTCTTACAGGGTTAGTTTACCAAAAAATGAAAATAAGCCTGTGATTTACTCAGAATTGAGGCATCCTAGGTGTATATGACTTTCTTCTTTCAGACAAATCCAAGCAGAGTTATATTAAAAACTGTCCTGGCTGTTCCATCATTACAGTGGGGGTGTTTTTTTTTTTTTTTTTTTTTTGTTAAACAGTCCAAAAGACGTTAAATAAAGTGTGCGCATCCATAATAAAATGTGCCTTTATTTAGGATGTTTTATTATGGATGTGTATGCTTTATTTGACGTATTTTGGACTGTTTAACAGAAACACCCACCCACTGTAATGATAACAATTTTTTTTATATAACTCTGATTGGATTCGTTTGAAAGAAGAAAGTCATATACACATGGGATTCCTCAAGGGTGTGTAATTCAAAAGCTAATTTTCATTTTTGGGTGAACTAACCCTTTAACATTCCCTTTTCGACAAAAAGCTTGAACTAGCCAAAAGCATGAACCTGTGAAGCTAGTTTAGATCTGGAAAACCACCTAAACTAGCTTAAACCTCTTATGAGCAGTACTTCTACTACTTCTAATATCAATTTGTTAAACCAAAAAGGTTTTACAGGTCTTAGCTGGTCTGCTAGCCTGGTCATGCTGGCCTTCTGACTCAATTGGCTGAAAATTGTCTAAAAACCCCTTAAGTTCAGCCAGTTTGACCAAACTTAGGCTAGTCTACAATGCTTTTTTTTTTTTTTTATCACAATATGTAGGTTTCCTGATATGCATTAGCTAGTTTTCTTTTCCAACTTAAGAGAGGAGAGAGTAAAGAGATCTTACAGTAGGCTTATTTCAAAATGTCAAAGACAGTTTTGTGTTCTCCGTTCCTCACAACAGAAGTATAAACCGCCACATACAAGAAACCTAACAGCACAAGAGACAATTTCTGCATCTTCAGGAGCTGAGAATTCTCAGTGTGAATCAATAATACTCACACTGATCTCACAATACAATGTTTTTCTTTCGTGAACATCTCTTTTTATTCCGAATCTGTGTCACGCACAGATTGAACTCAGAGTTTATGTGAGCGATCCTGCGCTTGGCAGCTCCAGGCTACAGATCTGGCAGCATAACAGCAAGCAGGACCCAGCACTCGCTTTCAAACTCTAGCTACTATATTAGCGTGGCAGCCTTTAACAACACTGTTTTGTAACCTTCTCAGAAAGTCCGGGGTAGTTTCTCAATGCATGGACCTACATAATGTATGGAAGAACTGAACTCAATAACCTGATCTCGAGAACATGTAAGAAATGTTTTTTTTTTTTTTTATAAACATCTAGCCCATCTAACATATCACTTCAAGCTAATATCAGAGGCTAATGCCTTAAAATATCTCTACAAAAGAGCCCAAGGCTGTTCAAAAATGGATGTTGTCCTTCTTTCTCTCTCTCTATCAAAACAGACTCACTCCTTCTCCCTCGAGGACCATTTTCCCTCGCTCCTGGAATCCTGGCCAATAAAAATGTGTCTGCACTATTGATCTGAGCTCCAATTACCCACAAGTCTCTACATACGATGCTCTTTTTGCCTGACTGACATTAAAAGCCCAAATTAATGTCTATTTCCACCCTAGTGTCCCTCTGCAAAGATTTCCCAGTGATTCCAGAACATTCTGCCCTGGGTTCAAACACCTATTGGTTTAATCAGCGGAATCTGACCTAATTCCCTTTCATGCCTGCATAATCCACCACATCATCAAAAACAAAATCCTCTAACAAAGCTCATTATATAAGTGGCAAAGCAGCCAGAACTCTCTCTGTGTGTGTGTGTGTTAAACCCTAAAACAAAGCCACTCAGTTTAATTTACTTAACAGAAGCAGGCCCTGAAGGTCATTTTCTTTTCTGCTAAGCAAGTTTTATTTAAGAGTTGACTAAGTTATATATAACCACATTAAGGCGTAGGCTGTGAATGTAGTCACCAGTAAAGGTAGGGTTTGTCTTTGTCCACGTTGATGTTGTTCAGAGGATCCATGCGGAACCAGGTGTTGAGGGTAAAGCCGTTCTGATAAGGCCATTTAGCGATGGGAGGCAATGCAATCGCCTGGCAGAAAACAGAGAGAAAAAATGTCTTGGAGTCTGTACTGTTCACATTTGTTTATATTCATCCAGTGCTTCAAAAAAAATTGAATAACTAATGCAGTCAATTTATTTTTCCCAATATACATATAGCCACTCAGCCAGCAAACAAATGTATATAAAATGGATTTCTCTATAATGAAATTACGGTAGGGATGAATAAGTGCCATATTAGTTATTGGCCAATATCAGAAAAATTTCATTTATCAGTATTGGTTGAAATTTGATATACTGCGTATATACAGATTGTTTTAATTTATTATTTAAAACATTAAATAATTCTGTTTAAAGTTTTTTTTTTGTAAGAAATGAATACTTTAATCAGCAAGGACAGATTTAATTGATTAAAATTGACAATGAAAACTTAAAATAAATGTTGTTCTTTTGATTTTTATAGTCATTAAAAACTGGGAAAATGTCTCATGGTATCCACCAAAATATTAAGCAGCACGACTTTTTTTTTTTTACTCTGATAATAATAATAAATGTTTCTAATTATTCTAAATATGCATATTACAACATTATCTAATCTATCATTTACGACTGAAGTAATGGCAACTGAAAATTCAGCTTTGCCTTTAATGTGTAAATACAATTTTTCTTTTATTTACACAAAGCTTTATAGTCATTTAATATTGCCTATTTTTCAATTAACCGTATTGTCGAAATAACAGTTTAAAAACAACATTAAATCTAACTTCACAACATCTGAAATATCCATAAATATGCAAAACAGGCTAAGAATGGGGTCACTCACAGCTGCACTTCGGCCAGGAAAGTTAAAGAAAGTGTCTGGTCCATGTCTCTGTGCCATTTGAGTGAGGACTGAGAGCAGTTTGACTGCATGTCTTGGCTGTGGAAGACAGTACGTGAGAGGTAAGACAAGTACCTTTAGGACAAACCAAATCACCATAACGAAAACCCCAGGAGCTTCTCAGCAAAAACTTCTGAAATGAACTTTGAATTTTGCCTGACTAAATAAGTTCTGATTTAAGAACGTTGATCCAATCTGTCGTATACTCACCACTTTTGGCAAGCTAATGAAAACACATGCTGATCAAAACATTCCATTTTCACATCTCATAACCAATTGTTTCAGTAAAGCCCACGTCTCTCTTATTTTTCTCCAGAGGGGTACTTTACTCTATCCAAAAAATGAAAACTATTGTGACAACATCCTCACTGTGGTGTCCGCCAGCACTCGATGTTCTGTCAATATCCCTCACTCAAGAGAACGGCGAATCGATACCTGGGCAGGCCTGATCTGTTCTGCGGTTGATTGTTCCAGAGGTCTGAAAAGGCTCAACGATCTCCAAAAGCGGTGAAGCTAACAACCCCTTGGAGCCCCAGAGCCCTACATGAGTTCTCACTCATTTTCTGTGACTTACCCACAATCCTCCTTCTCCTCTCAGCATGCTGAAGAGCAGTTTGAGTTCTTTGACGGTGATACTGTAGCTGGCCAAAACTCCCAGCATATCCACCAGCAAGTCTGTGCATCATGGGGAAAAAACAAAACAAAACAGACAGACAGACAGAGAGACGTAAGATCTGGATTAACTGAAGTGGGCAGAGTTTGCATTTAAAAAGATTCCCCGGAGCACAGGTGTGTGTGCAACATGCACAAGACATTGTGTCATAACACAGTTCAAAATAGCAATTTCACAGTAAGACGTGTGAGAGGAATCAAACCGTGGCAAACAGACCCCCAGAATGCACCTTCCCCAAGTGTGATGGCATAATTCGGCAGGGCCTTGGGGATCTTCCATTGTTCAATATAATTTAGTTGAACATAAAAAGGTTTCAATTAATCATTTAAATTGATTTTTCAATGAAACAGACTGATTAAAATGGAATGTACATAGTACAATGTTTCAAATTGAATTAAATAATAAATTAAAACAATATATCCATCTAGCACGTTTGTTTCTGTAAATTGTGGGGATTTTTCCATAGAAATTACTTTTTTACTCACCAAACAATCTTTGTTGTCCCCTAACCCAACACTCAGCATAAACCTACTCCTTACAGGAAACCTGTTCTCACTGTTACACTTTCAGATAAACATAATTTACTATTTTTAATCTTTTTTTTCCCTTGTGTGTCTGTGTTTGTATGCGTGCGTGCTTTTGTGCTTGTTTATGCTACCTAGGATAGCAAAACTAAATTTTTTGATATATAAAAAACCCACTTCTATGGTTCACAAACGGCGCAGTTGACTCAGCTCTTTCAATTCAGGTTAAACCCTCTGCAGTCTACTGCGAGGAAGACATGAGAAGTTATGCTAATTAATGCCATTTTACACTTTAATTTTGAGTTTCATCAAGAATGCTGATGAAACCTTCCATAAGGCAATTCACAGCCTCTGCTTCTTAGAGGATTTTGATTGTGAAAAATGGCATTTAATGTATGCAGACAGAGGAACATGTTGCCCATGAATTACAGATGGAATAAATCAAAAAACATTCTTCTTCATTCATAAACGGTAACTAAAATTTAATATTGCTCTAAACTGCCACTCAATCTCATTACCAGACGGTGCAACTAATGAGATTTTTCTCTCGGTTTTTCTTCTGCCTTAGCCTGATGAATTCCACTGCTGAGAAGATTGCAGTTTAATCCACATTTCTTTCACTCACAGCGATTCGCACCGCTCTCAGGCGTAAAAAAAAAAAAAATTAACATTTTTGGCACGCGCTGTTCAAAGCAAAGCATTATCTTTGACCTTTTATGCAAAAAATGAAACAACAAGCATGATATAATATGCAATAAGGTTCAAATAAATCAACATAAATCAATCATAAATCAATGATCAACATGCATGCTCATGGTATGGAGATATTGTTGATTCCTACTTCTTTTGGAGTTGAAAAAAGTCATTATTTGCTTGCATTTAAAATGAGAAAGTGAATAAATAAAAATATAAAAAAAAAATAAAAATAAAAAAATACATATATATATATATATATATATATATATATATATATATATATATATATATATATATATATATATATATATATATATATATATATATATATATATATATATATATATATATATATATATATATTAGGGGTGTAACGATACGCGTATTCGTATTGAACCGTTCGGTACGACGCTTTCGGTTCGGTACGCGGTACGCATTATGTACCGAACGGTTCGTTGGAGTAATTAATTATATTTGAAAAAAAAAAAAAGAGAGAGAAAGAAATATAATGATATGCGTTCAACAAGGTAGCCCAATAACCCAAACAACGTAACAGGCAACGCCCCTGACACTCCCGAAGAAGAAAAAAACACCATCTTATATGTTTATGTTAGGCTACTCAGCAGGCGCTCGCTCACTCAGTACGCGCTGAAGGCTCGTTGCAAAATAGCCAATGCGTTTAAAAGACTAGAAATGAGAAGATCCCCCAATAACCAACAGGTCTGGTGTTTGGGTGCACTTTGGATTCCCTTTAAGCTATAATGGTGATGGCAAGAGAGTGGTGGATAAATAAACAACGGTATGTCGCATCTGCAACATGACAGGGTACACCAGCGGGATTACAAAAAAAAAAAAAAAAAAAAAAACAGCGGGAATATCTGGGATATATGCGTCAGTACTATCTGGGAAAAGACGAAAAAAAGGAGAAACATGCACGCAGCAAACTATCCCTGCAGCATTTAGACACTATAGCTTACAGGGAATCCAACCCAAACACCAGACCTGTTGGTTATTTTAGGATCTTATATTTCTGGTCTGTTAAATGCATTAGACATTTTGCAACGAGCCTTCAGCGCGTGCTGAGTGAGCGAGCGCCTTAGGGGCCGTTCACATATCGTGCCTAAAAACGCATGGAAAACGCTAAGCGCGTCTTTCTCCTGAGGCGTCTGTCTTTGCTAAGCAACAATGACGTGCTCTCTCCATGAGACGCGGAAATTTCAGCGAAGGATAAATGGATTTGCAGCTCTAAAAATCGCTTGCAGTAGCTCTGCTACTGAATTTATTTCAAAATTGCAATCCATATACAACTATGATCAGCTGTTCCTTCATCTTGGCTGAGCTCTCAACGTTGTTACGGGAAAGGATGAAGCTGATTGGTTGGTTCTTGTCACATGACCCGCGGTGCGCTTGCGGCATTCTGAAAAGTTGAGATGTTTTTACATTTTGCTGTATCTAAAACGTATCGAACCGAACCGAACCGAACCGTGACATCAGTGTATCGTATCGAACCGAACCGTGAATTTTGTGAACCGTTACACCCCTAATATATATATATATATATATTTGTTCAATATTTTTATTTATTCATATATATATATATATATATATATATATATATATATATATATATATATATATATATATATATATATATATATATATATATATTTTATATTATTTTAAATGTCAATTTAAATACAAATTTAATTAAATAAATAAATACATAAACAAATACTTTTTATTTTAAAAAATAATACATGTTTATGGTATGATAACATTTTGATTCCTTGTTCTTTTGTAGTTCAGTTGAAATGTATAGCTAAAAACTGCCATTATTTACCCACTCATGTCTAAAAATGTTATATTTTAAAGTATATTTACATATATCTTTTTCATACAAAGGCAGTTCATGGTGACCACAGCTGTCAAGCTCCAAAAAATAACAAAACACCATCAAGAGAGCACCATAAAAGTAGTTCATATGACTGTCTTCGGAAGCCATATAAAATGAAGAGACTGATATTTAAGTCATTTTTCAGTGACAATCTGCAAAATCTTCTTTCACAAAAAAAGACAGCATGACTGTTCAGACTATTCTGCACATCTTTCATCTCAGAGCTGTTTAAACATTTTCTGAACCATTTACAGAGCTTTGGGGAAATAGAAAGAAATGGATCAATTCCAGAAATCTGGGAGAGGGTCAGGTTGAGACCACTCACCTGCGATCATGTCATCCACAGAGCTCATTTTGAGCATTAGCCTCTGAATGAGGCCGACCTCAGTGCTGGTCTGCAGGTTGCGGACACTCTTGCGCAGGATGGCGGTCAACATGCTCCAGATTTCCGCCTGGCATGTGACTTCACAGTGTTCCAGCAGCTCCAACATGCAGATGATGGCCTCTGCATCCTGGATGATGAAGTTCATCTCCAGGTCAAACTCACCACCAACCAGCTGGAGCAGAAGAGAAAGAAAGAGAAGGGAAAAGGACAAGAAAAAAATAGATTAGACTCACTGTAAGTAACAAGAAAGAGTGCTTTTCTTCTAAAACTTTTAAGTGTTTGTTTGATATCAGACAAACGCAAGTGAACCAACTGTGACAACAAATAGCTTAACAAAACGCTAAGAAACCTTGAAAAAAAAAATCTAATTCTACTAGTCCTCTTCCGGTGATAAACAATAACTATAATCATTTGGGATTTATAAACACCAATCGATATTTGTGTTCCGTGGACTAAGCAAGCATGAAATTGAAGATTTCAAGACTTGTCCCAAGCACATGGGAAGACTTCAGGCACATTCTTCAGAGAGTAGCGAAGCACACATGTGGAAAATAGACCCCAGCTTCTCGAGGCTTATTTTACAACATTATCCAGAGTCCACAACCCTGTCTAACTTGTTGGGAATTCTTGTTGGCAGACAGGAATTAACTCTTGTCACGCCTCGCATCCCATAGATCATTGGTTCTCAACTGGTGGGTTTCAACAAAAATGGTTTGATAGTTGTTCTGATTGTTTGTTGGAGAAAGCAAAGGGAAAAATTGTGCTCATTGAACTCAACAATATTATGCAATAAATGTATCTGGTT
The DNA here is from genome assembly GCF_003368295.1 of Carassius auratus. Lineage (NCBI taxonomy): Eukaryota > Metazoa > Chordata > Actinopteri > Cypriniformes > Cyprinidae > Carassius > Carassius auratus. Next base: position 63,135 of record NW_020524005.1, on the reverse strand, counting down.
ATTAAAGCAAGTAAACATGGACAGGATGCATGACATGCCCTCAAAAACTTGTAGAAAACTTAAATAAATATTAAAATATAAACAAAATCATATATATATATATATATATATATATATATATATATATATATGTATATATTAAATTATTGTGAGGATAAAACATTTGTGGCAATCAACTCAGTATGTTTTGTAAAGTGAATAATTGGCTTCCAAGTGCATAAAACCATTAAAACTCAAGAAACATCTATAGAAACCAAAGCTGTCAAAGTCCAGAAAAAACAGAACTCTCAGAACCTCTAGCTTAAATGAATTTGCTATTTATTAGTCCTGCTGCTTTGATTTGACTGACAGTCTCTGGTCTACTGTACTCTTTTCGCAACTGAACAGCTTATGGGCGTCATGACAACCACACTTTTTTTTCAGCCTTTATTTCAGGAGTGATTTGCATGGATGTGTTAGAGCTGTACTCTCTAACGGACCAAAACAATATGACGTGAGGCAGTGGAAGAAGTGATAAACAGTGCCTCATCCCTGGAAAAAAATGACAAGCATTTCATTTATGAAAGCTTCCATAAGTCACTTTCCTCAGCCTTTCATGACCTAATGTGTGCATTTCATAACCACATTTCCTAATGTGTGCAATGACTGACAGTAAAGAAGACAGCAGCAACAATTATAGAGCATAGCAATGCACAGCATGTTAAATCAATTATGCTAGCATAAAAAGACAGTTTTTCAAGTTAAGCATGCATTTGATAAAAGCAAACCTCACATAAACACTTTAAAAGGACGTATTGTAAGAAGAAGCCAGCAGATGACACACAAACTCCTCCTATGTTCTGTACAACAATGCAGCGAATGAGTATTTATTCACCAAAAACAATAGAACAAGGTCTTACTTTAATGCCAGCCTAAATGAATCATTATGACAGGAAGGTATGTAACATCTGTCTGACTACCTAAAAACTAATTAGCGTGAAGAATGAACAGAAAAAAAAAAGTTTATCTTAAGTCTCAGCTGAAAAAACATCTGGCCCTAAAGCCGAACCCTGATGCACACCAGTAACAGTTTTGCTTACTTAAAAGTTTTATGGTGACGGGTTCTCAATAAAAGATAAAAATGGCTAAAAACAAGAAAGTGGAAGTTTGACAGTTAGATAAACTTCACTCTTTAAAGCCCTGGCACGATATATACTACAGTATATACTTTGATTTCAGGACACAATTTTACTCAATATACTGTATATAGTTATTATATGTGACTATTGCATATATTTTAGATATAAAAAAAGATCAACATGAGCTACACTGCACATCAATTTAGACATGATCTCCAAATTTAGCCCAGTCTCTTTTGATCAAACATAATTTGCTTTCCAATTTGCAATTAACAATGTCCCACAGTTGTTCAACCAAAAGGCAGTTTCACTGCTTTAATAAGACTAGATTTACTTCTGTTTTAAAGAAAACTCAGCGAAGTGTAACAGCATATCAATGAGACTCTAGAGAGGATTTTATTCCTACAATTGTATTCACAGAATCAAGTACAGAATCATAAAAAGCTAATTCACTTTTAATGGCTAAAATCAATCTTCTAAATAAGTAAAATATCCAATTTCCACTCATCCTTTAAAAGAGTGGGATATTTCTTTCTTCCAGTGCATGCACTGCAGGTTTTGTCACTTCAGCCATTTTGTTTAGTAATTACGATGACTTCAAGATTAATCATAGTGTTTATCAAGACATAAAACAACAGTTTTCTCAAATTAACAGTACAGTTCTTGTTTTCTGTTATCACTAAATTAGAAAAAATATAATTCAACATCTTCACTTTTAATAAGTCATACACCATATATAAAGGACGGAAACCTGTGCAGAAGTGTTAGCTTGTCACCAGACAAAGCTTGTCCATTCAACACAGCTTCTCTTTTAATCACAGAGCTCGTCACACTCTCAAGTGAGGTGTTTAATTGCATGCTCAGATCCCGAGAGTAATTTGCATCCATTGTGCGACAAGAGGTAAATGAAGACACAAAATCAAATATTAGACACTCATGGCAAAAGGAAGCGCTCTCTCTCTCTCATGCCAAACAGGAATTACCCATAGTGAACAGTTAATCTCTGCTAATTTACATTGAGTTTTAGTGTCTAGATTACCAGTGGAGAGTCAATATGCCTCAAAACACTCAACTAAAATATTTTAACACTAATTGAAATATTTTAATTGGCTAGAAGTGCAGAAATATTAGGGACACTGGTGCTTGAACTAACTTAACATCCTCAAATCTAAACCCAGACATTTATATTTAAATAATGAAGTATTTTTTGTATATACAGTTTTACAAATATTTTAAAGATGTTCTTTTATGTTGCTGAAAGAAGTCTCTTATGCTAACCAAGGCTGTTTCTATTTTATCAAAAATACTGTAAAAAGTGTATTACTGTTAAATATTATTACAATATAAACAATTTGTTATCTTTAATTTTTTTTACTTTTTTATTTTATTTTACAAAGAAACAATTCTTATCTATTTTTAATATAATATTTGATTTACACTAGTAGTAAATACACCTTTAGCAAGTTTATTTGTGTGAATCTGTTCAACTGTTCATTCAAGTGAATTATTATTATTAATTACTATACACAAACACACAGACAGTGTAATGATACAGTGTTTCACTGACTGGAACTATTGTTTTATGTATGCAATGCAATGCAATAGTATGCAATATTGTAAAATGCAAGATTTTTTATTCTGTTCTCCAATTTTAATATCAAATAAAAAAATAATTTTTACAAATTGTTTTCTGCAAACCACTTGATATATATTCATCACAATGGTCAAAATTCTAAATCAGCATTGCATTTTTATCCATCTCAGATGCATACTGTTGAAAATATTTTATTCAAGCTTTTATTTAATCTCTGAATACACAAACCAGCATGTCAGCTTTTCAGGTAGCATACCAGCAAGGTTTGCCTGTTTCTGGAGAGTTATTCTTCACCAGATGTGATCAGACAGTGGCTTTAGGCATACAAAAATTCAACCAGGCTGCAATGTTTGCACTTTCGCTTTTATCACCTTAAACCAGGCGAAGACACAACCTTCCTGGTATCCCGCTTGACAAATGTATACATGATAAAATAGATAGAGCACCTGCTCTTCCCTGGAGAGATCTCCATTGCTGCCTGCATCCTCCTCTCACCATAACTCTCAGTAAATAGGACATCAGCACTGTTTATTTCCACTGTGTTCATAGCCAGTGAAAGCGTGCATTAGAAAAAAAATGCCTAAAGTCTGATTTGTGCTACTCATAACCATGACAACCAAGCATCTCTGAACCCAAACTAGGGGAGGGGAAGCACAGAGGAAATTTAGATATTTATACATTTCTTTACATCAGAACAATTTTTGTCCTCTTAAAATTACCTACTAGAATTGTTGATCTATAGTAAAGGCCTGTTTACACCAAGGACAGACAATAACGATAAAGAAAAAGGCACAAAAAAAAAAATAATAATATTTTTTGAAGGATTAGAATTAAAATTAAAATTCTATGAATTAGAGAAAGTACAATTTTATAACAACATAATGGAATGATATAGTTGGAATTTGTGCTATTTCAATTTGACTGAGCTGCAATTATTTCTATTAATATTTTAAATGTATCTGCCACTTTTTACATTGTGAATCATCAGATCCTCCTGTCCACCCACTCATCACTGGGCATCACAGGGATTCCACTTTGCTCATTTGAATCCTATCTCACTGGTAGGTCTTTTTAGGATGCCCTGGGGAAGGGAGGGGAGGTATCCAAAGCATATCAACTAGTCATTGGGGTTCCTCAGGGATCTGTTCTAGTACCCCTCTTCTTCTCCATATACACTACATCACTGGGACAAATCATGCTGGCAAAATGGCTTCTCCTACAATTGCTATGCTGAGGACACACAACTCTATCTTTCACTTAAACCAGATGATCCAATGGTAGGAGCACGGACATTTTCGTATGGATGAAAGAATATCACCTACAGCTCAATCTGGCTAAGACTGACCTCCTTGTCTACTATTCCACTCCAAACCTACAGCATGATTTCACCGTCCAGTTAGGTTCATCAACAATTACCAATCAACTTTGGTCATAAATCTTGGTGACCAGCTGACTTTCAAAGACCACATTGCAAAAATTGTTCAATCTTGCAGGTTTGCATTACATAACACCAGAAAGATCAGGCCCTTCCTAACGGAGCATGCTGCACAAATTCTTGTTCAGGCCCTTGTAATTTCTAGGCTGGACTAATGCACTGCTCCTCTAGCTGAACTTCCATAATGCACAATCAAATCTACACAACTGATTCGGAATTCAGTGGCACGACTGGTCTTCAACGAACCCAAAAGTACCCAAGTCACACCTCTCTTTACATACCTGCGCTAGCTGCTGGTTGCGGTTCGTATCAAGTTCAAGACATTGATGCTTGCATATAGAGCAGCCACAGGCTCAGCACCCGCCTACTTCCACTCACCATTACAAATCTACATCCCCTCCAGAAGTCTGAGATCCACTAGAGAGCGACGCACAGAATCACTTTCCAGAACATTCTCGTTGACCGTTCCTGGCTGGGAAAATTATCTTTCAAACCCTATCTGGAAATCTGAATCCCTGACAATTTCAAGTGACAGCTGAAAGCTCATCTCTTTCGTCACTATTTGACTTCAATCTAAAAAAAAAAATATTTTTTTTATTTTATTTAATCTTTCCCTGTCTATCTTGGACTTATTTGTACAATGCTTGAAACTTGGTATCACGAGCACTTCCTGTGTCTATATGCCTTTTTTGAGATAAAATGCTTGATGTATTCACCAATTGTAAGTTGCTCTCGATAAATTCTCTTCTAAATGTAAATTTTTATTTTTATTTTTTCCCTTTTTTAATTTCTTTTTTTTTTTTATTGATTTTCCCATTTTTTATTTTCCATTTTAGTGTGTGTGTATGTATGTATGTATATATATATATATATTATATTATAGTTAATGTTTATTTTATTTTTTATTTTAGTTTCAGTTCTAGATTGAATTAACTATAAACAACTCTGGTTGGAATCACTTTTCATAACCCCTTTTTTCCAGATGATAGACTATGAAAACATTGATAACCATTCAGAATCCGCTCGACTGTAAAGAGGCTTAAACATTTAAAGCTGAAAACAACAAAAATGCAGCACACACTTATTTACATTTACAGTAAGTCATTTAGCAGACAATTTTATCCAAAGGGACCTACAAATGAGGACAATAGAAGCAATCAAAAACAACAAGAGAGCAATGATATATAAGTGCTATAACAAGTCTCAGTTAGCTTAAATGCAGTACACGTAACAAGGGCTTTTAAATAATATAATAAAGAAACAAAAACATCTAGAATAGAAAAAGAATAGAGCAAGCTAGTGATAGAGGTCTTTTATATAATTGTATAATAAATGAAAAGAAAATAGAATACAAAAAGATTATAAAGGTAGTTTGAATTTTCTTTTTTTCTTATTTAAAGAATAGAATTAGAATAGTGAGTGTTAAAGTTAGAGGGTCAAATAAAGATGGAAGAGATGCGTTTTAAGCTGATTCTTGAAGATGGCTAAGGACTTGGGCAGCTCGGATTGAGTTGGGCAGTTCATTCCACCAGGAGGAACATTTAATTTAAAAGTCCCCAAAAGTGACTTTGTGCTTCTTTGGGATTGCACAATCAAGCAACATTCACTTGCAGAATGCAAGATTATAATAAACCGTTTTGGAACAGACTGTTCCTTAAGGACATGTGCATATAGTGCAGATTTGATGTGTATGACTTTTGATTGTAGACTTTGGTATCTTGGTATTTTGCAGCAAATATCGAAACATTAATATTTGATTTCATCTCTTTTGAAGCTCTAGAGGAGAAAACTCTGCAAAGCATGGACACATCAGCAAGAGTCTCCATTCGCTCTCCATTTAATTCCATCGAAAGAGATGAGATATTAAAGAGGTCTCATTTGTGATTTTTCTCTCCTGCGGGAGAGCGCATATGGAACTGGCTGGCTGCCATAGAAGGAACTGATTAGAGCGCTTCTGATCATTGTGTTTGCTAATCATAAACTCCTGGCTCTAGTCACGTCTGCTGTGCCAGGCCTCAAGATTCTTTAAATATCAGCTCCTGAGTGGATCGTTTCGTAGGCTATGGTCAATGCTGTTAAGTTAACAGTCATGAACTCCTATGAACATTTCATGAACCTGTCTCTGATATATTATGCATGCAAATGAACATTTGTTACTGATCGGAGATACTTAATGCTGCTTAATGGGCAATCTTTATAATGCAGTGGTCATTTTTAATGGCTATTTATAGGTGTGTAAATGCTGACGCTGCCTGTGAAATTGCATATCAGCTGATTCATTTGCAGATAAATTGAGGCCATGACATCCATTTTCACTTTCAAGCTCAGACTAAACACATCCATGATGTTTTAGTGTTCCTGAGACAATTAAAAGATAGGTAAAAATCATATACTGTACTACTAACCCTCAAACCTCAGATTATTTTCAAACCTGAAGTTATTGAAGTGTATTACACTGTATGTTTGAATAAATAAATATAAACTTGGTGAGCATAAGAGATTCCTTTCAAAATAATCCATCAACTCCAAATGTTTGAATTAACATCTCCCGGATTTCATAAAAAAATCGTAATTTGTGTTCTGAAGATGAAGAAACTTCATTGGAACGACATGAGGTTGAGTAATTAATTTTTGGGTGAACTATCCCTTTAAATCCCAGCCAGTTCAGTCTGGCATGTGTGCCGTCACCGTTTCCAATTGTCACTGCAGTCCTCGTCCTCCTGTCATTTTCCCGTTGCTTTGACATTAGATCTCAAGTCTTATGATTACAGTGAACCTAAACATAGGTCTGAAGACTGCAAGATAATTGTTCTCTAAAATGAGAAAAGCAGGAAGCATTTCAGAGAAAGGATTGCTGGCAGTTTGACGTGAGGGGTTTGTTGGGGTTCTTCTGAAGCTGTCGTCTGTGTGACTGTGGTAGATTATATATTTGTACAGTAGTAATATCCCCACCATAAAGGAAACTATGCAAATATGTAATATATTAATGTGTAATAATATATCTAAGAACATTAAAAGAGGGCAAATCAAAATTAGTAGTTAAAAGCTCATGATTAGCTAGATGCCACATATTAAAAAGCATTAGTAAATTACTTGTGCTGCTAACTGATTAAATACTGATTTCCTGTTAATATAAATAATATAAAAATGTAAAATATCTCTATTTTGTTAACATATATGTCCACATATTACAGATATTTAATAAGCTTATGAAAAAAAAGATCAGCCATTTATATGGCAAATGTATTACTTTATGCAAATGTCATGTTCAAAAATATCCACAGCTTATCCTCCTGTGACTTAGCTTATCAGATCATAGACAGGTTATGCTCGCAATGCTATCAGCAAAAGCTCTCCAACTTCCATTGAGTCTGGAAGCAATCTGCAGACAACATGTAGACTTTAAAGGACATACTGCATGTTTGTGGATCCATGTTTTCGAAGCCAATGCATGATTTGCATGCCAATTTAATGTTTTCATTTCGCCAAAAGCTACATTGAAGTGTCTGGGTATGTTGTCACGGCAACTGCTTTTGTGTACTGAAGAGCTAGCTGTGCACCATTACATATCGCTGGTGGCTTATGACACATTCATTGTAGCATGTGTTCTTGGGGAACAGTGTTTGATTACTACATTGTAAAAGCTGTAAGGTACTACAAACTGAATGGCTGGAAAAGAAAGTACAGTATAAGGAGTTTTCACAGATATTCATCGGCTTGAAAGAGCAGTTTATTTATATAAAAATCTGCTTGTTTAGAAATCTGAATGCTAAAATTGATGCATTCTCATTTTAGAAGAAAAAAATGCAGATACCTGAACAAATATTTTTAGTTGGATGACGTTTTGAGTAATAAGTTTTAGTTGCAAACTGAATTGCAAGTTTGATTGCTCATCAACTATTTGATTGGTTGACTAACGGCTTTGTATTTTTAACTACAGTGTGTTGTTTTAGCTGTTTTTACCTTAGAAAAGTTGCATCTTTAAAGCAGCACCACTACTGGGTCAGTCATTTCTTTTTCCCTTATTCATCTATATTTTATCCTTACATCTCACTATGACAGCCTTGGTTGCACTTTATACAGTTATTAATTCAGCATTTACCAAATGTGCACTAAAACTAAACAGTATTTGAAGTCCACCTCCCAGAATCAATGTGGCCTTTATATGAGCTATTTAAAAAGTCTGATCATTTAAGCAACGCCCATAAAACTCAAATGTTGAGTGGTAAATTTCTTGACTATAATATTTAATTACCACTTAATTTTTACTTCAAGTACCAATTCAGTGGATTCTAGACTGAACCGTTCTACCTAATTTCCTCCCTCAGTGTTCCTAGCTATTTTTGGAGAGAAATGGAACCAATAAACTAATAACTTCCCATTGCCATTGTGTTTCAAGAAAGGCTTCCCCAACAAATATAAAAATGTTGGGGAAACTGACTTACCCTCAGGCAATCCAAGATATAGTGATGTAATGCTGAATTCCCCCAAATTTGTTCAGATGAAGAAACAAACTCATTCACATCAGCAAGTAGCAGTGTTGTAGAGTGACAAAATGACATTTTTATGCCATAATATTGCTCATGGAGATTTCTAGCACTGCAAAGCCCAGCTCATTCAAATGAATCAGCTCGTATAAAAGAACCAAATCAAAATAGAAATGCACTGACTTAAGTCGATACACTTTGCTGGTGAAACAAAGTTTTGTGAACCACCTAGATTTTCCTCTCAACTTAGAATTAAAAGACTCACATTTCACATGGTTTTAGCACAAATGAATCAAATTCCTATACAAACATTCAGTGTAAACGAGTGTATGTGTTGTTTATTTGATTTGTTTATTTGCCATCAACCATCAAGATTTTTTTTTTGTTTCATATAAATATTCAGTTTATAAGTGCTTTCCATAACATACTATGAAAAATGGTTGTGCCATTTTAATTTTAGATGCATTAAATCTTTATGTTGTTCACTGCTGTCACTCTAACTGAAATATTGATTCATCCAAAAATACTCATTGTTTTTATACCAGAAAAATAGCTCTAAGATGAAATTGTTCGCTGCAGTTACACTGAATTATGAAAAACTTGAGAAATGAGACATTGCACATTTCACCTTTGGTTTTATGACCACAGTAAAATGAAATACAATTTAATAACTGAGTGGGATAAAGAACATCAAAACTCCAATTAGCAATGAATGCTGTTTTTCTGTATTTGCAAATCGGAAAAGAAAGAATGAGAGTGGCATACACCGCAAAGCACACAAGACACACCATGACACAAACTCTCTGGAGATTGGAGAAAAGACTCAGACGGGAGAATTCTGCCTGCAGCATTTTCTCTCTCTTCTACCTTTGAACTGTCAAAATGTCACAACTATAAAGGTCAATGGAAAAGACAGATGAGGAAGGAAAGAGATCAGATACACAAATTAGTTTACTGTTCCCTCTGCCCCATTCATTCTGGTTAGCTCTCTGCGTGTCACACATCAGGTCCTGTGAGCTAACTGTCAGATCAGCTCTGTATGAAGAGTCCTGGTGGAGTTCTGCTGGGGATAGTTGATGTAACTCAGCAGTAAGAAAACACTTGGGAATTTGTATCACATTTTCAAAGAAAACAGTTTTTATGTGGTGGAAAAGTGACTGTCTTTGATATCCTATCATGTTTCTTTGCTGTAAAAGCATTGATCAAATGTTTTGCGAACATCTTATAACAAAAAAAAGGAAACATTTCAAAAACTGGTATATCTTTATCAATATATTGAATCACTTTCAAGTCCTCCAAGATTTTGTTTGATTTGCTTGTTTCTTGTTTGTTTGTGAGGTTGTTTTTTTTTTCTTTCTTCATTGGAATAGATTTGATGTTACAAAATGGATCCTCTGCAGTGAATGGGTGCCGTCAGACTGAAAGGCCAAACAGCTGATAAAATCATCACAATAATCCACAAGTAATTCACTCGATTCCAGCCCATCAATTAATGTCTTGTGAAGTGAAAGGCTGGAAAAATAGCTCATAATTCATATTAACAAATAAAATAATATTTTGTTAAATTTTATATATGCTCTCTACATTTGTTTGTTTATATATGCTCTCTCCTTCTGACGGCACCCATTCACTGCAGGATTAATTGGTGAGTAAGTGATGAAATTTAGTAAAGCTAACTTCCTCCAAATCAAACTCATCTTACAGGTATGATATAACAGTAAAATATTACTGAAAAATAATAATTTGCTGCAAGAAAATAAGTGGGCTTTTGCAGAAAATGAAAGTAGAAAACATATAAAAGAGAAAATATTTAAAAGTACAAAATATCAAGGACGATTGCTCACAAAACAAGTTCATGAAAGATGCCTCCAAAGCGTGTGATGTCGCCAGTCAGTAATAGTGCTCAGTAAATTAAATTCATGAAACCAGACGTTCCTTTGTGCGAACCTTCACAAAGCGCATTCCTTTGAATGTGTTATCTTCAAATCCCTCATTGATTCTGCTGCTGACAGCACATAAGTTTTAAATTGAACGCTTTCTGACTCATCGCTCATCATTTGTGGCCAGTCATCAGGTCCTGCACATGAATTCTAGTGGTCTGCATTTCCTATCCTGCTTAGTGCTGAACACATTAGCCTAAGCATTATTACAGCTTGACTGCATTTCATAAAGAAACTCAGCATGATATGAATGAGTGAGACTGCACACTTTTATGGAGTTGTTTGTGGAGAAAGATTAAACCGTGCGCATGAAGTAATTCTGTGCGTAGCTGTAATCACAGACTCGCACAAGCACACAAATTTAGTCTCACACAGTTGGACGCAGGAAGGGAAAGACAAAAGACAAAAAGCCACTAAAGCCACGAAGAGTAATTGCTGGCAGAATAAAAATAAATTAATAATAAATGACATCACAACTCACACAGAGCAAGATTTATGGAACAAAAATATATTAAAAACAATAGGTTGTTCATTTAATTCAATATATTTTTAAAAATAATAATAATATGCTAATGTCATGAATCACATAGAGCAGGCTTTATGTAAAAAAAATGTATTAAAAACAATAGTTGTTCATTTAATTCTTTACTTTTTACTTTTTTTAAGCAAATTACTAATAATTCAGAGATAAGGAATCTTCCAACAAATACATTAATAAAAAAAATAAATGTAAAATGTTTGAAAAAACAAACAACTATTTTAATATTTTAATATGAAGAGGAAGCCAGATATGACAAAAATACTGCAATTACTTTTCTGAAAAGCAAAAAAAAAAAAAATAATAATAATAATAATAATAATTAATATTGAATTCCAAAATAAGTAATTTTCCTTGTCAAACCTCAATAAATAAATAAATCATTTTAATTTTATGGGGGGGAAAATTATAATAACTTAATGATAAAATTCATCTTGATCTGAACAGCAAAAAAAATTCATTGAAGTGTCAATTAACTGGATAAATTGCTTACTGAAAAACTAAAAAAACAAAAATGTTTATTGAATTTAAAATGTAACTCAAATTAGGAATTTTCTTTGCCAAACAACAACAAATAAATTTCAATTTTTTTTTTTTTATGAGTACATTATGTTGGCATTTCATTTTTTTTTATTAAAAATAAAATTAATATCTAAAGAGATTTAGAGATTTATTTATCAAACACAATTAGCTGCTTAGGTGCTTATTTCTAGCCCCGTCTCTACTATTCCTTTCAATTAGAATGGAAAGGCCAAAGAAAATAAATAAATAAAATTAAGTAATAATTCATTGTCAGCTGGCATCAAGACCTGTGTCTGGGGAACACAACATTAGAAGCATCAGCACATATATCCAGGGACATCAAGATGAACCCAAATCACCTCATTTATCTCATTTCATGAAACAATATTCATACACCCAAATTCCATGGGATGTCGATCCGCTCCATGGGTTTTCTATATACCTCCGCTATCCGTCGAACAGCAATGAAGTGGTTCTCTGAGATGATTCCGACAGCGCAATTATTTTGATCAAACAGCAAATTATCTCATATGTGCCGAGCTCTCGGTGGCACCACGGGGCTGTTTCTGTCTTATCAGAGAGGAAGAGAGCAGGTATGTGTCATGCTGTGAATGCCAATGCAGGAGGAAGGAAAGGAAGGAAGGATGAGGGGGAAAACTTCCTGGCAGAGGATAAGGAGGTGCTCTTTGTTAGCCTGAGAGAGGTGGAAAATGAGATGAAACATCAATGTGAATTTGTAGACATGTAATTATTTGAAATGTGGAAATAACAAGGAGCTAACGGACACCTTCACAAAGGTCAAAGACATTTTATATTGAGAGACAAATGTGTGACCTGAGGCCAAGGGCAAAAGTGTCACTGATCTCCACAAATGCAAAAGGTATATACATACAGACATTTACGATTAATTCAAGCACTTTACGGTTACCAAATAACAGGATTTTACTGTAGCATTTTAACATTATTTTCCCATTAATGAATGGAAAATACACTAAAAAAAGAACAGGAAATAAGCATCACAGCTCAATGTTTTGGATAAATTAAATATCTAAATCTGTTTAGACATTTTTGTTTCTGCTTCAGACTAAAGAATGTAAATGTTTTAGATGTTGTTGCAGTAGTTTTAATCTATCAATAAATGAATTAATTAATTAAATATGTGTATTTATTTATTGTTTTATAGTATTTTGTTTGTTTGACAATGAAATGTTAAATATTACATACCCTTTTGTTTGTTTTTTGATTATGTTTTGCTACATAATCATATATTATAGTATTTATATATGTGGGGGTTATTATTACTATTGCAGAAACTTTAGTTTCTATAAATGTTAATACATCTGGCTTGCTCTTCAGATTAAAATATATTTTTGTTAGATATAAAATGTAATAAAATATTATACAAATATATTTTATAGAATTTATTTATTTATTGTGCTTTGTCAAGAAAAAAAAAAACATTGTTCTATAAGTAAATTAAATAATGTGTGTGTGTGTGTGTGTGTGTGTGTTTTCCTTTGACATATACTGTATGTGTATAAACGACTAAGAGCTAATAGACACCTTCACAAAGGTCAAAGACATTTTATACTGACAGACAAATGCGTTACGAGGTCACAAATCCAGAGCTTCCAGAATAAAAACAGAAACAAGATTGGAAGGTGATAGTCTGATTATGAATGATTTATAACAAAACATCTCTTTCTGTGCATCTATTTATCATGTCAAGCTTTGCATGGAAGCCAAGAAGCAAATACACAACATACAAACCTAGAGAAAACATAGCGGTGCTTTTCCATTTGATATGACTGATAAAAGAGAAGGCAGACACCTGCAGCAGCCTGGTGAGTTCAGCTGACAGACTTCAGCACTACGGACAGCTCAGCTCCCCAAACCTGCCAATGCCTGCAAATCCCACCCAAATCAAACGCACCACATGTACTCTATTTACCCCATCTGCTGTTTGTTGCTTGAATTTACCCCTAGCTGCTGTAGGCCACTCACACACTACACAGGCAACTTGTGCAGTCTGGAATCATAATCAAGCTGAGAAAGGCAAAACATAATTGGATGAAGTATGTCTGTCTCCATTGCCACACTTTCAGAGAAATCTAAAATATCTATCTATCTATCTATCTATCTATCTATCTATCTATCTATCTATCTATCTATCTATCTATCTATCTATCTATTTTCTATTTTAATATATTTTAAAGTATAATGTATAACTGTGATGGAAAGCTGAATTTTAAGTAACTATTTCTCCAGTCTTAAGTGTCACATGATCCTTCAGTCCTTCGGAAATCATTGTAATTTGCTGATTTATTGTTGAATTCATTTCACAAGATGTATTTTATTAATTACATATCTGAATGGCTGTGTGTAAATATTTATAAATAAATATGTATAAATATATATTGTATTTCGCAATATGTTTTATTTATTTATAGTCAAATATTTTATAAATAAAATAAAAATATAAAAAAAAAATAGTATTACAATATTGTTCACTGTATGGCTGTGTGTGAATTTTTACTAGCTCCATAAATAAATACTGCTGCTCAAATATACAAAATAAATAAATATATATATATATATATATATATATATATATGTACACACACCTTTTTACAAATATACATTACAAATATTATAAATACTGTTTCACTATATATTTTTATTTTGCTTATAACATATTTGACCGGCAGTGTTTATTTATGGAGCTAGTAAAAATGCATGGGAAGCAATTATTCTATTGTCTTCATGTAGCATATAGGCACATATAGAAAAATTTGTCAATACCATCTGCAACCATAAATTGTGGGAGGATTTTATTATGAAAAAAATGAACCCCTTTCTTTCAGATTTTCACAGAAAAACTGCTGAACACAAACTCTACTGTCCATGGCACGTCTCCAAGTCTAAAATGATTTGGTGAAAGAAAACAAGAGAGAGGTGCATGCTTCTGTTAAATGGATTTCAGAGCAAGCGGAGCTTGTTTGCTGTACAGAATCAGTTTCCAGAGCCTTGTCATTTGTTGATGTCTTCTATCAATAACACCTGTTAAACTGAGTTGCAAAGTGGAACAATGGCAGCACAACTGATAGCTGACTACTGCTGTTCAGCTATGGCTTATATTTTAAAATGTCTCTGGTTGAGACTCCTTTGTTTATACCACATCTATTCTGCTGGCCAGTAAGCACTAAACAGTGCCAAGCAGGCATCAGAGAGCTCTTGAGGCAAGTGAGCATACAGGAGAAAATAAAACGGCAATATAGCAGGAAATAAATGACAGGACAAAACAGAAAAAGTGAGATGAAGAAGAGAGTACTCTGACTCTTGCTTGACAAACAAGCTGTGATTCCTGTCGCTATGACAGCAGGTCACTTCATTCACATTGCATGTATTTCCATCTGACCGCACATAATTGCCTTGGGTCATCATACGGACATGCTTCTTTATGACTCGACATGACCCTCACTGATGAGTGAACATCCAGAAAAAATAATAATAATCCAAACTTCTTGAAAAGGAAATTATTAGGATTGGATTCATTCTCTTTGACTTGTGCACTGATGAAACTGGCTTCTCATTTTGAAATATATAATGTAACCTTGGTCACGTATTTTGCTTGTATGTGATTTATTATACAAAAATAATAAACATATAAAAATATAATAAGGAGAATCACATTTATATATATATATATATATATATATATATATATATATAAATATATACTATAATGTAAAATGTAACAATTTACAAATGAACAATTTACAGTAAATTACAATACAAATGTAAAATAAAATGCTGTAAAATTGCTTTACAATATATTGCAAAAATATTTTAACTAATATTCATATAAAATTAATAAAAAAATATATAGTATAAACAATTTTTTGTATTATGATATTATATTTTTTTGGATTATAAAATAAAAAAAGTTTCTATAATAATATAAGGAGAGTCAGACTATATATATATATATATATATATATATATATATATATATATATATATATATATATATATATATATATATAGTTTTTTATTATTATTATTATTATTATTATTATTATTATTATTTATGCCTAAAATTAAACATCTCCTAACAATTGAAAAAAATAGAAAGTTAAACTCACAAGACTTTAACTGATATATATATATATACATACAGTGGCACGTTGGAAGAGTTCTCTTTGTAAATATAAGTTATTTTTGCACTTTCATTTGGTGCTGCTGAAATAATACACTTCCACTTTGCACTTTAAGCAAGCCTGTAAAAGTAATCTCTTAAACCTCCAAAAAAAAAAAAAAAAAACTCTTCGTTTTATGAATTCACTCCAAAAGGTTTTTTTGTAGCTGTAATGGAAAGGTTAAAGAGCTCTGAAGCCATCTGTGGAGATCAGAAAAGAACAGCTCCTGTGTGGAAGAGAAGGGACATCTAAGCACGCGAGAGGGGAAGCTGGCTGTGCGAGGAAACGAGCGAGTGCTCCAATATGACACAGCTCCAGACATTAGCATATGTTCACCAAGAGCCAGTCAGTTTGACAAGAGATGTGCGGGTGTATGTGTGTGTGTGTGTGTGTGTGTGTGTGTGTGGAGAGAGACTGCTTTAGGCTAGGCCAGTCACATTCACTTTATCAGTATGGCTGATGACAAGAAGGTAGCAGACATAGTGCATTGCATTCTATGACTGAACTGCATTCTGCTATACATTCATTGTAGCTAAAATAACATCTGCAACACTTTTGTGAATTGGTAATTGACAGTAAACTGCTCTGAAGCAACTGAAACAGGTTGGCAGATTGATCTCAATTAAACTCTTTTAAACTTAACTGCTATAATCTTTAATGTACAACATGATCTGTTTAGTGATTAGTGATATAAGGAGATCATGCAGCATACATTGTGTCTGTGCCTTCAATTCCTTGCACTTCCAGTCGAACATGCAGAGTGATCCAGGATTAAAATCCATCTGTTTTTATGACGGATGTCAAATGCCTTTCACTTTCTAATGGCTAATTAAGTCCTTTCACAGTTGTCGCAATGCATTAACCTTATTAAGTTCTGAGTTCTGAGGCCAATTAAATTAGTCACAGGAATATGGAGAACATGGAGAACTGGCTCGTGGCCAAACTGAGAGGCTTTGAGGACAGATGTGGGACACCAGGTCAACGGCAGTATTAGTTCATCTAAAGTCACAGAATATACTGTCCTGTACTGAACATTTCCAGTACAGCTTCACCAGATCTTTGATGCAAAAACACTTGACAATATTTAATTATCATATTGACTCACCATTATCTTTATTTTAATGAAAACACAAATAGTATCTTGCTATAGAATATGCTATAGAAAATAACAGATGAACAGATTTGGTGTAGGATTTACTTTGACATTTTTTCACTCAGAAATTGATAATACATTTCACAAAGAATTACAAAAAAGGCAAGTAACACACATTCAATTTAACACGAGCTTTGGAAGTAGAAGGACTTCCAATAATCTTTGTTTTATTTAAAATCATTTTTCTTACATTGAATGCTATAGAAAATGTATACACTACAGAAAAGAATAAGAATGTTAAATTTCCTCTTCTCCATAGCAAAAAAAGCAAACTGCCAGGTTTCACAATGATGCCAAAGCACCGTATCTTATTTCATATTCCAAGTGATAATACTAATTCTCAAGACCAATTCTCAACAACGATATGATTTACAGAGAGAGATATTAAGCGATATATAATCTCATTTAGGAAAAAATTTGTAAGTGTGATATTAAGATATCAAGATGTGAGAAAAAGTGTGATATATAAAAATATTATAAAAACCAATTTTCTAATAATTCAAATAAATTACAAATAAATTTTGGTACAGCATTTGGTCAATAATAAGCAATTTTTTCCTAAATGTTCATAAGTTGTATGAATTGCTTGGTTCTTTCATGCTTCTTTGCGTCATTTTTGGAGCTCAACAGCCTTCATTCACTTCTACTGTATTCAACAAAGACAGGAAAAAATAAATCCCACAAAACAGCTTCTTTTGTGTTACATAAGAATGAAAGCCACAGGGGTATGCAATAACATGAGGGTAAGTAAATGATAACAATTTCCATTTTTATTCAGCTCTTTTCCATACAACAATTGACTGTAATCAAGTCTGCCAAGCTCCAGAAAGAATAATAATATTAATAAAAAAACATCACTAATGGAAAAAAAAAAGTTAAGTGAAGTTCTTCTTTTGTGTTCCACAGAGAAAAAAAACATACAGGATTGAGTAACAATATAATGGTGAGTAAATGACTTTTTTATTATTATTTTAGGTGAACCACTTATTTTATTTTACTATGTTTTTGTTTAGCTGATGTTCTTTTCTAAACAGCTTACACTACTCTTACTGCAGGGGCAACTCCCAATGGAGCAACCAGGGGTTTAGTGTCCCGCTCAGTGATAGTTCATGGATCACACCGGCTCTTTAACCACCAGTCTCCAGCACACACACTCACACACCCGCGCATAACAAATGTGGGCTGCGATAGGTGGCTAAAAACCAAAGAACCCCCATGAGGCTTACCACAAGCCCACTGCAATGCGGGCAAACACATTATGTGTGTGTGTGTGTGTGTTTGGGAAGTAATGGAGAAAGTGGAGAAAAGAAGGAACAAACAGAACAACAGTGACTGAGAGAGTGTGTAAATCGTTTTTCAGCACACGACTGGCTGGATTCAGAGTCCCTCAGTGCCACTGCGACACACTTTATAGCAGGTATGAGACGGTGTTAGTATGCAGGTCACACACGCTGCTGAAGTAGAGAGTGGTCCTGCAGTACACACACATACACACACATTTCAGCCCAGTGAGTATGGCCTTTACACACCTGTGTTTATGAAAGTGCAAAGCTTCTAAGTCAGAAATGCAGTGTATTTACAACTCGGATGCTAAAAGCAGGTATTAAAGGAGCAGATTTTCACCATATGTCATTAGGATGTTCTGAGCCATAAATGTCATGTGACTCATCGCTCTAGAGCTGCAGGATAATGAACATATACCCTGTGTTCCGATGTGTCTATAGTGGGTGAAAAACAGTATGCGAATAGAGTAGTATACCCAAATTCAAATTCATACTGAAGCGCACATCTCATGGACACTTTACTATCCCATGAGGCAACGGGACAGGATTTGTAAAGAGCAGTGAAACCATGTAACTGATGCTGTAGCAACAGTCTCAATGCCTTCATTAGCAACTATCCGAAGATGTGATGTCAAAGGCTCTACAAAACAAATTAGACACTGGTGAACTATGTATAGTAATGAAATATTTGGTCTTCAAAAAAACTAAAAATTGAGTCCGAATACAATTTTTGAATAAAAAATGCAGTGATGACATAATTATGCATGCCCCTAACAAAAGTACCAACGTTTTTGAGATTTGATAAAGTAATAACTCATAAAATGATAGTTATACTAATACTTTTTTTTTTCTTCTCAATGAAAGACACATCAATATCATCTAATTAAAACTGGCTCAAAACTTTTAATATAAATATTCAAAACTTGAAAAAAAAAGTTTTTACACATACATTTAAAATGACAATTTCAGATTAACGCAGCTTCTTTCACATTTCAGTTTTTCAGCAGTTTTTTTATTTAAATATCACTGAGATACTACTATTGTTTTTATTAATAGTACCAAGGTTTTTGCGATTTGACAAAGAAAAAGCCCATAAAATGAAAGTTAAATTAAAGACAGATAACTATAACATGGCTCAAATGTTTTAATAGAAGTTAACAGAAAAACATTTTGGGCTCAGTGTTTGTAAACAAAACTAAAAGCAAAAGAGAAATATTCAGTGTTAATAAAATACAATTAAAAGAATAATTAAATTAATCATATTTAGTGTTTTTTTTTAAATGTTTTAAGAAAATTATAGAAATGCCTCTTAGATAAGAAACATACAGCACACTTAACATATTACACATTTAAAATACTGTCAAAGTGAGAAGAGTAAAAAAAAAAAAAAAAATTCTTCTATTTGTCTACAGACTGGTGGATTATGACTTTGTCATTACGTACTTAACCTAAAAAAAATTACATATATATTATAATTAATATATTATATTATAGCCATATATTATTGTGGCGAGTGGGGTGGGGCCGAGGGATGTGGGAACAAGGAGTGAGCCGGCGGAATGATTGGGAAATCAGCGACACCTGCGACCCACCACCGGTCTCGAGTCCCACGTAGGAGATGAATGATATAAAACTGGAGCGACGATAGTGAAGGACGAGAGAGGACCAGGCCTGGGCTTTTAGTTGTGTTTTGGTTTATACTTGAGCGCATCAGTCATCCGTGAGGGGCTGGTGCACGGTTTTGTGTTTATTTTAGATTATTAAAGTTTCGTTTTGATTGTGCGCCGGTTCCCGCCTCCTTCTTCCCGATGAATATGAAGGTTTTATTATTACAATTATTCATACCGAACCTACGTCTTTGATGCAGCGCCTTGGTCCTTGCAGTTCCAAGTTTTCTGCAGCTGCCAATTAGCAGATGTTCTTATCCAAGTGACACACAACAGGCATGCAGCAGGAGCAAGTATTAAAGACACTCAACATGCCCAAGAGCACTGACTCAGTCGGATCTAAACCAAGAACCCTTGGCTTCTTAGTCAAGTATCCAAAACTGCTCAGTTACTCATAGTCTATCCAAATGTTCCCTGTCCCCGCTGGGATATCTTGGCTGTCTCCTTCAAGCTTCCACTTCATCCTTCGCAGATCCAAGCCAGTGGCGCAGAGTGCCGTAAAGCCAATATAATCCCACTTATCTTTGATGTCATCTCCAGTTACAGGCCTCATCAAGAGCATTGCACTGCACGCTTCACCAACAGCAGATGAACAGCAAGAGGCGAGAGGTTTTAAAAGAGATATTCCTCAAGTTTCAGAAATAGGTTTTGATTGTGTTCCAGTTGGGAGGGATTTAGAAAGTCTTAAGCTCCTAGCAAAAAGGAACCAGATAGCTTTTAAAAATCATTAAGGGTTACAATTTGAAAAACTCAGAGATAAGCATTCATTGCGGCAGCATGTATTTAGAAATAATGCGGAATCGATGATATCTTTTTCTTCAGTTAAAAATGTAACACCATGAAAGTGAAAAATGATTCCACAGGCGATTGAGTCTGGAAAAGTAATAAAGTGGTTCAAAGCGCTAAAAAAAAATCTTCCATTATCACCATGGATAGTCTGATCAATACTACAAATGATGCAGTCAACAATGAAACCAAAGAAAAGCTTGTCACATTTGGATTGAATGCGAAAGCAGGTTATTTTACTTGATTTCTTTATTAATTTATTAAGTTATAATTAAGTTATTTAGTCAAAGTCATTTAGTTATTTTTTTTAATAACTGCTTTTATACAGCAATGATTACATTTTAAAATACATATATTCAAATAGAAAATAGCCATTTGCCATTGTAATTACATTTCAGAATATTACTGTTTCCCCCCTGTATTTACAATCAAATATATGCAGACTAGGTGAACATAAGGCACGTCATTTCAAAATCGTTCCTACCCAAAAAAAAAAAAAACTAAAACAAAATGCATACACAATATCAACCATAGTTAATAATAATAATACTAATAATGCATTGGCCGATATATAGTACCGATATTTAATGCATCCCTGGAGATTTTGAAAAAGTCAAGATTAAAAAGGACTATAAAGAACTGTAGCCCATTTGGCAATTTTTGAAGCCATATGATAATTTTGTGAAGAAAGATCCCTTTTTGTTCCACTGACAAAAAGGATATGATATGGGTTTTTAACAACATGACTAAATAATTTCATTTCGGGATGAACTGTCTCTTTTTGTTCATTCAGAAGTAGAAACTATCAGTGAAAAGCTTTGAGTAGAAAGAACTATACAGTCCAGTGAGTCCAACAACCAATTCTTCATGACTAAAGTGGAAAAAAAAGCCCAACTGTGGCTGTAAAAGTGACTGACTCTGCAGGTTGCATGTCCTTTTAAAGGGACAGTACATACAAAAACACAAAACATTTACTCTCCATCACGTTGTTCTTAATCTGTGTGACCTTTTTTCTTCTGCGGAACACAAAAGCAGAAATTTTGATGACTATGTTGGTCTATACAATTACAATGATATGAGACCTGGGCTTTTAAGGCCACAAAAGCACCGTATTAGA
Source organism: Carassius auratus (assembly GCF_003368295.1). Lineage (NCBI taxonomy): Eukaryota > Metazoa > Chordata > Actinopteri > Cypriniformes > Cyprinidae > Carassius > Carassius auratus. Next base: position 41,296 of record NW_020524005.1, on the reverse strand, counting down.
GGACCAAATGGTTGAGTAACAGACAATGAAAAGAAACAAGGTTGGGGTTGGAATTACAAAAAATTTTCATTTTTGGGTGAACAAGCCTTTAAGAGCAGTCTCTCATTTCCAGTTTACTCTCAGAGCCTTAAATACAAGGGAGGAGACAATAACGACCTCTCTCTCCCAACTCACCACCCTATGAGAGATGCTCAGCTTCCAAACATCCATGTACTGCTGGTTCTCAGCGGGCGAGGACAGACGCCGCTTCCTGGCATTCTTCTGCACTTTCATCTCTCCATCCTGCTCGGCTGCATTTCATTTAAATGTCTGTCATGCTCCCTGTCAGTAGACTGAAAGAAATAATTATCTCTTAAGCTCATTATACCAGGAACAGCTTTAGCACTTATAGCCCACTGAGCAGCTGTGAGCTAACACAAGGTGAGACAAATTTAAAGCAGGAACCCATTATATGCTTTTCTTTGAGGGATGATTTTGATAGATCATAATGTCAAACCTGTAACGGATTTGTATACGTTGCATGTTCACTTCAGTAAAAGAGTTTAAAGGAAGCACTAAATGTGTGCATTGCCTGTTAATTTAAAGGAATAGTTCAGGCTAAAAAAAAATACCGTTTGGTTTTATTTAGTAAACTACAGTGAAGAGAAACAGTAACTTAAATTTGGGTATCTTTCTCAGATAAAGATAATGTATAAACAATTTTTATCCTTTTTTTTTTTTTTTTGGCGTACATCCCAAGGAACCCTAATTAAATGGAAATGGCCAAGAAATAGGCAAGAACATTGATTAACAAAAATGTTAATAAAATAAATAAATACAACAAATAATACTAATACATTTTAAAATTATGTTCAAAAACACAGCTGTTATATTAATTGTGATCTTCGAATCATCAACATTTGGCTTGTTTTATTAATTACATCAATTATCACATGTTAAATCCCATTCAATGGTTCCTCACTATAGTTAATGGAAAACTCATTTAAATCACATTTACTGGACCCATCAAATAAAACATCTTTACTCCATTAGTCAATTTAGGTTCAATGACTACAGGAGACATTTATTAGCAATAAATAATGAAATAGTGCATGGCAACTTGACAGGTACCTTCCCTTGTATTCTGATGTACAGTTTGTTTGTCTAAAGCTCCTTAGGATAAAACACAAAAACATTTTAGAATCTCTATTACTTCCTGAGAGGCAAAAGTACACTTTTTAACTAAGAAAAAGTACCTCTGAATGTCTTATTTAAATAAATACTTGATAAAACAATAAAAATATATACGCCATTTTTTCTGCATTATTATTATTATTATTATTATTATTATTATTATTATTATGTTTTGCAACACTTTCAAAGTGAAATGCTTATTAAAGTGGCACTCAGAGACTTCAGTTTTAGCCGAAATAGATGACTGTGGTTCTGGCAATATTTGAATATGTTGGTTGTTGAAAGTTTAATGCTCTATTCTGTTTGCAACCTACACTAAATCCAACCTTCAGCCTAAGCGATAGTGTTAACAAAAGCAAACCTTTAATATTTCTTTAAGCTACCATGCAATTTTAGCCTGATTCCACAAACCTTGAGCTCTTTTATTATGTACGATTTCACACAGGAGCACCGCATCGCAAGTTCGACACTGTACCGGGTGAGTTACTGAGCAAGTTTACTATGTCAGAAAAGCCATATATTAAGCTATTTATGTAAAGCAAACATCAAAATGTGCATTATGGTAAAGGTGTTTTGAAATCATACAGAATGTAAGGAACTGCATGAAATATATCTTTATTAACCAATATTTTGCCTTTGTAATCATTATGTTTTGAAAACACATAAAAGCCTCTAGTGTTCATTTCAGTTGGAAACTGAATTGGATTTTATGTCGAGGTACATATATAAAATGTAGAGTTTTGCGAAAATATAGACACGTTTTTTCCAGCCTAATTTGAAGATTTTTCAGGATGAACGTCAAGATCTGTGTTTATTTTGGTTCTGTATCTGTCTGTAAAACACAATTTGACACGTGTCCCCCAGGCTAATGTTTTCCCCACAGGACACCAATCACACCTCAGGCCTCCTGTCCATCATCCCAGTGCTCTGTCCTTTTTGACCTTGACTGAGTTATTACCTTGACTTAGTAATGGCCCCCTACCTGTTCAACCTGTCATGCGTGCACATATCACTCATCACGGAGGCACACAAAACACCTGCCATCACACATTTGAATACGCCAAACACACTCACACACATATGCTCTCTTTTAAAACATAATGAGCTGCCTAAGACAGAACATTTAGGGCATAAAAAGTAAAGCAATTTTTTCAGTTAACATCAAACTCAAATATGACATTAAACTCTAGTGGGAGTCACATATCCTGTGCAGAAAGCCATCTTAGCGACATGCAAGTCCCTGCCTATGTTGAGCATTTCAAATAAATATCTTTAGGATGTACCAACACTGGTTAGGATACTGCCAGTGTAGTTTTTTGAATACTTGCAATTTTAAGCATTATTGGCCTTCAAAGAAAATAGACCTTAAATGTCCCATTTTTCGCACTTTTTTGAAGCTTTGATTGTGTTTACAGTGTGAAATATAACATGTGTTCATGTTTCGCGTGTAAAAAAACACAGTATTTTTCACACAATTCGCCTATCTGTATACCGCTGTTTTCACTGTCATAAAAACGGGCTGATGACTTCCTTGTTCTATAAAGTTCCTCCTTCAGAAATACATAACAAGTTCTGATTGGGCCAGCGGTTCCTGTGTTGTGATTCGACACCAGCTTAGAGCAGACTGACCTCCTGGAAATGCGCGGTTGGACTAGTTTTGAGAAGCAAGTGTGCAAGAGCATGTGCTGGAGATGTACTTATAATCACAGGAGCGTTTTTACTGACGAGATGCGCATGAAAATCGCATTCGTTTTTTTGCACAGCCCTAACATCTAGTTAACAAAGCTAAAAAGCGTTGCCCTTTGTGTAATAAGTTACAGATACTGTTAAATGCACCAACTTAAATAATAGAATACACTTACCGGTTGTGGTCCATAAACAACGCCTTCTTCAGACAAAGAGGGAACTGCTCCATCTTTCAAGAATAATCTTTGTGCGAATCCGGCATTAAACTGATTGAGATTGAGGAAGTTGTCCTCAGCAAGCTGTCCTCAGAAAAATGTGCTGCACATAGTTTTACATGTGGATTATAATTTTCGGGAACCGAGTTAAACATAAATTGTAACCATTAATCTCCAAGTACAGCGACCCTGGGAAGGCCAAATAAAGATGATTGGACTCCAAGATGAAAATAAGAGCGTTTCAACGACATGTTGACAAACAAACGCAACTCTTCCTCTTCTCTGTCGGAGCGCAACAAGGCCACGCCCCCTGTTTGTGAATTCACGTGGGCGGAGGTTAGTCAAAAAACTGTTATAGTGACGTCATTACTGCAGGAACAAGAGGGATGTAGTCCAAACGGGTCGTTTTTTGTAGGCGAATTCTGTTAAATAAAATATCTCGCTTGGCTTTGAATTTTGAGCTTTAGAATTTTACAGATATTATTTATACTCTAACAACAACATTACACACTAACTAAAGTTTAAAACATGGAATCACAAAGAAGGGGACCTTTAACTCGCTAGAGTGTGAAACTGAGAAAAATGACTTTAAAGTTTTTTACTTGTCCAGCCAATTTAATTATAGGTAGCTCACTGGGAATTTAGCAATACGATGTTTTAGTAATGAAAAATTGTGAGCTGAAACTTTTCCCCTATTTTGAAGTTAATGTACTCTGCCTTTGCATTGTATGCGAAATTTGAGAAGTCACACCAAGGCAAAAGGCAGTAACTTCCACATTATCAATATTTGGTTGCTGATCACCATTTACAAAATCGTTATAGTAACACCTGAAAAAAATCTAGTGATCATGGGCTGTCTCATATAGGTTTTGCATATAGCAATGTGATTGTATTAAGGATTTTTTGACCGTAACAAGCAGACTAAAAGTTAAACATGAGTGGATACTATGGATACCAATTTATTTGTTATGCTCAGTAATGTAAAACAATGCTAGACATAGCATAATTGCTTTTGACTTAAATATGTATGAAGTAGCCTAACCTAAAATAACGATTTGTGGATTGATGTGAACACCAACAAGCAGGAATAATACCTAGAATGCTTGTGGATTAAACATCTCTTGGTTTCTCTGGGGCTTTTCGAATTTACGTTTGAGATTACCCATTATTTTCTCGTTAAAAAAACAACAAAATTGACTCAGGATACTTAAATACATGATAAAGAATGTCTTGAATGTCCCAAAAACATCAAAAACTCATTTTCAACAAAAATTTAAGTTACGGTCTTTTGCCTTTGAACGGCAGAATAGCTTTAGGTTTGACTATAGTTTCTTTCCATTTTAATTTCCAAAGTTAAGCCTCTGACCATAAATAATAATACTAATACATTTTTATGATCACGTTGTGATGCCAGCATGAAATTCTATTCAAATTCAGTTATCCTTTGCAATGCCATCCCCCATCAATCAAGGACAAAGCGCTAGACTAATGAAAAAGTAATTTCATTTAGAGACACAGGTAATGGAAGCTCTCTCCACATATGGTCTCCTCTCCTTCACAGTGGGTTGTCGTGCCCCCACCAGAGAACAACTGAAAGACTTATGAAAAATTCACAGCCAGCCAAGGTGTGCTCAGGTGCACTGACATACACATGCACTTATCTATTGTCCACAAGACACTCTCTCACAACCCTGGCAGTGACAAGCTTCTGTCAAGATCCATGCACTTTTGGTTCGCCAATATGCATACCACTGTGAAAGTAAATTACATTTTTTTTATTATATTATTTTATAAAAAATTTATAAAAGACAAAACGTTGTATTAAAGTGTAATAGTATCAAATTAGATTTGTTTGTATTTATTTATACAATTTATTGTATTTATTTATCAAGCGCAAGGTTGGGGGCTCGATTCCCCGGGAACACATGATAGGTAAAAATTTATAGCCTGAATGCACTGTAAGTCGCTTTGGATAAAAGTGTATGCTAAATGCATTAAAAAAATACAAATAAAAAAAAATAAAACATACTTATTATTATGACTATGATTATTATTTAGATTTTCAAATATATATATATATATATATATATATATATATATATATATATATACACACACACACACATACATACAGTATATATGAAATATATACATTTAAAATTATTTCATATATTTTTGACATTAGCATATATATATATATATATATATATATATATATATATATATATATATATATATATATATATATAGATAGATAGATAGATAGATAGATAGATAGATAGATAGATAGATAGATAGATATTATTGTAGTAATAATAATAGTAATAATAATAGTAAATATTTTTTATATGTAATTCCAGACGTAAACAAATACAAACATATATAGTTGGAGAATATCAGTAATTTGATGTGATATTATTAATTATAATTAATTATAATTAATTATTAATTATTAATTGACTGTGGTAGTCAACAAGTTATGCAAGCTAGTGACAATAAAGGTTATTTTATATAACAGAAATTATGCCAGAGGTCGGCGCCGACAGCCTTGTGGTTAGTGTGTCGACATATAGCACAACTGTGCTCACAGTGACCCCAATCCCCTCTCTCCACCCAATACTTCAAAATAAAAGGCACATAAATATAACAAAAAAAAAAAATAATAATATATTATCCCAGAGCAAATCAGCTGGAGTAGTATCTGAAAATATTTGTGAAATTATAAAGTAACAAACACAATTCATCAAAAGTGAACTCTTCCATTTAAGAAATAGATAGATGACAGCTGAACTGTCTGGAAATGGCAGACTTCCTCAGAACATATGATTGATGGCTCTATTAGTGGCTTATTTGATCAACAGTGTAATTATTTGCATCAGCAAATCTTGTCAGACCTAATCTAGCAAGCTTGTCAAGGTTCCCCTCTCGCTAGTTACCAGAACATGCCGCGCAGAATTAATCCTCAAAAGGAAGTTCTACACAATGCACAATGCTCTTTTTTGAAATTAATATCTTACTAATGCACAGAGCATTAGTACGGTGATAGTTGAGTGCATTCTAAAGTATGGGAAATTATACATGCTGCAATTTACTCCAAATTGTATACTCAATTCAATGCATTACAGCTCCTATTCTTCTTTTTGAGAAGCAGGTTTCTCGCATGTGCTACAGGCCAGAAGAAAGATTGGTTCCATCGAAAACCCATTTCAATTTCAAGAAATGGAAAATGCTCTTTTGAGACTTTCCTATTTCCTATTTAAATTCTGCTTGAACCTGGACTGGAAAAGAATTAGGCCCATGGGTTTATTTCCTCAAAGAAATACGTATCAATGCAATGTTAGGATCCCTATTAATGCTCTGCAAAGGTGGATGTTACACAGCTGAACAGTATATAAAAAACAGCTTAGAGCATCCACCTTGTTTAAAAAAAAAGAATCTTGTCAGTAAATTATAACAATTTTCATTTTTGTTCGTGCTGTATCTTAAGCAAACGTTTTGAAGCCACATTTTGGCCACTGATGGATGCATCATGTCAAAACAGAAAAGATAGCACAGACTGAAAGATGTAACAAAAGAAATGAGACTTTGGACTTCAGCTTTCAAAGCAGTGTTCAGCTCCACTAACAAAAAAGCAAACCTTCACATTCTTTAAAGAATATAATGAGGGTCAACTTATTTCGTTTTGAGACAAGAAAGGGCACAGCAGCATGCTGATAGTGCTCTGAGAACCCCAATTATGCAGAAGATAATTATATGGCTCCACACAATCAGACAGAAAATGATCCACAAACACTCTCTCTGACTGATTCAGTGTGTTGTGATGAAAAGCTCATTAGGATGCAAAAATACAAACTAAAAAAGATTAAATAAATGCAGTTGACGTGAAAACAACCCCATACATGAACTCTTACTAAAGTTTGGACAGTCATAGGTACTGTTTTAAATTATGGAAAAGGCAAAAACTTGGCTCAGAATAAAATAAAATAAATGGTTATCACTGCTGCTTTGTAACAATGTAAATGTAACATCTTAAAGCATAAATGTTAATACAACGTCATAAAAACATTTACACTTTTGTGGACTTTCTTTTTTTTGTACACTTTCAGAACAAGTTTACATAACTTTTGGAATATATATATATATATATATATATATATATATATATATATATATATATATATATATATATATTAGGGGTGTAACGATACGCGTATTCGTATTGAACCGTTCGGTACGACGCTTTCGGTTCGGTACGCGGTACGCATTATGTATACCGAACGGTTCGTTGGAGTAATTAATTAAATTTGAAAAAAAAAAAAGAGAGAGAAAGAAATATAATGATATGCGTTCAACAAGGTAGCCCAATAACCCAAACAACGTAACAGGCAACGCCCCTGACACTCCCGAAGAAGAAAAAAACACCATCTTATATGTTTATGTTAGGCTACTCAGCAGGCGCTCGCTCACTCAATACACGCTGAAGGCTCGTTGCAAAATAGCCAATGCGTTTAACAGACTAGAAATGAGAAGATCCCCCAATAACCAACAGGTCTGGTGTTTGGGTGCACTTTGGATTCCCTTTAAGCTATAATGGTGATGGAAAGAGAGTGGTGGATAAATAAACAACGGTATGTCGCATCTGCAACATGACAGGGTACACCAGCGGGAATACAAAAAAAAAAAAAAAAAACCAGCGGGAATATCTGGGATATATGCCTCAGTACTATCTGGGAAAAGACGAAAAAAAGGAGAAACATGCACGCAGCAAACTATCCCTGCAGCATTTAGACACTATAGCTTACAGGGAATCCAACCCAAACACCAGACCTGTTGGTTATTTTAGGATCTTATATTTCTGGTCTGTTAAATGCATTAGACATTTTGCAACGAGCCTTCAGCGCGTGCTGAGTGAGCGAGCGCCTTAGGGGCCGTTCACATATCGTGCCTAAAAACGCATGGAAAACGCTAAGCGCGTCTTTCTCCTGAGGCGTCTGTCTTTGCTAAGCAACAATGACGTGCTCTCTCCATGAGATGCGGAAATTTCAGCGAAGGATAAATGGATTTGCAGCTCTAAAAATCGCTTGCAGTAGCTCTGCTACTGAATTTATTTCAAAATTGCAATCCATATACAACTATGATCAGCTGTTCCTTCATCTTGGCTGAGCTCTCAACGTTGTTACGGGAAAGGATGAAGCTGATTGGTTGGTTCTTGTCACATGACCCGCGGTGCGCTTGCGGCATTCTGAAAAGTTGAGATGTTTTTACATTTTGCTGTATCTAAAACGTATCGAACCGAACCGAACCGAACCGTGACATCAGTGTATCGTATCGAACCGAACCGTGAATTTTGTGAACCGTTACACCCCTAATATATATATATATATACACACATATACACACACACACACACAAACACATAGATGGATGGATGGATGGATAGATAGTAACCCGCTCAAAGCAGTTCACATTAAACCTAATACAGCAGCACCTGACTGAAGGAAAACAATAGCCAAAGGCTTCGACATGTCAGCTGCCTCACAGACAGAGATTACACATGACCGCTAGAGCTCCCAGCACTGACAGGGTGGATGGGAGAGGATAATGAATGAGAGAAGGTGACTGAAAAAGCAGTCAGAGGACGAGAAGAGATCAGGTCTCTCGGCTGTAATGGAGCTGCTGAGCTCCGGTCCCTGCAAATGTGGGGTTCAATGTTTCACCAAATTATCTGCTTGAACTAATTGACGCGGCGTGTGGGTGATAATTGCGGTTGTGTTGAGGCTGTTTCGATCAGCAAATCCCTTAGCTTTCCCTCTAAGAGGTCAGAATGTCTAGCTGGACTGGCTTTGCTCCATTTGTTGGGTTTTAGATGCTAGTGTTCTGATGTCCACAGAAGACTACTTAACTAAGATACCAGCAAGACTTACTTGGTCAACTGGCCTTGTCAGAAAGACCATGCTCCGTTTTTTGATGGTGAACAACGTGACTGCGATGGTTTAACAAGTAGACTAACATCAAACCAGCAAAAATCAGACTGGATCAACATGCTGGTATTATTTTTAGCAGGATCAGATAAAAAATGGAAATATAAGTGAATTTTGTCCTTTACCAAATGAATTATTATTATTATAACCTTTATTTTACCAGGAAAAGAAGTACATTGAGATTAAAAATGTCCTGGCCAAGATTGACAGTAACACTGCTCATGTGGGTTTAACACATCCATACAGTAAATACATAAAAAGAATATCAATACAGACAGTACATCTACAAAACATCTACAGCCCAATGTTTCCGTCTCATCTAGTGAAACCAGCTCCTTAAATTTTAATTTCATTTGCAAATTATTCCAGGCAAAGGGAGCAGCAAATTTAAATGTCTTTTTCACTAATTCAGTACGTACCACTGGAACAGACAATAAGAAAAAATCCTGGGACCGAAGGTTATAGCTACGAACTGATTTTTTACAGATGTGAGTATAAAGATATGAGGGAAGTAAACCCAGGGTAGATTTATAAATAAATATAATATAAAGATATATTTTGAGAGTGCAACCAAAAAGTAATCCCAAATGCCTGGAAATGGAATTCATTTGGTGAAAAACTGGGAACTCTGCATGCTGAAAAAGATGTGAAAGACTTCAATACGCTGCTCTTGCTCTGTCATAAAGCTCTCTCAGTGCGATCTCCGCCGTCCATCGAGGAACGCAGCGAAGAAAAACCACAGAAGGATGTTCACGGTGTCTGCCAGGCTCAGATAACTCTCCACACATCTGCGCTGTTGCCTTTCTCTGACTCTTCACAGCAGTCCTCACTGAGAGAGCACCATCCGCTGGCAGCGCACACAGACAGACAAGGAGTGCAAAACAAAAGCCAGCCTGTGAGCGTCTGCCTATCCCTGACAACTGGCTACTGTGATAACCCAGCAGGCAAACAGCACACAAGGACTTAAAAAAGCCAGGGACAGCACATAGACCGCAAAGAGCACTCAGAGACTTGGAGGTAAACGCATTAAAGACCCAAGGAGAAGTACACAGGATGGCGGCGTACACAAATCTGGTTAGAAAAAGAGACAATTAATGTGGAAGCATAATACTAATGAGTTTTTTTGAACACAAAAGCTTTGTGTGCGCTGGAGTCGTCGTCTCATTCTGAATGCTAATATGCAATATTCACTAAAGAACCCAAACTTTTCTGATGCTACAAGCACGCTGCATTATCATAACGAGTTACACAAATCCCGCAAGTATATGCACATCCTTTTCCCAGCCGTTTGGCCTTCTTCCCATTGTTCAGAGACACGTCTGAAGAGACCGCGTTTGCCAGAACCTGTTGGAACAGAAGTACTCCGAATGCATTACACATCCAGCTTGGCTCTAAGCTCCGGCTGTTTGAACATGCTGCTCACTTACTCGTCTGTCAGGGTAGATATATCCCCACCGCTCCCTCGGCACAAACACACAACAGTTATCTCTTTAGGTTCCTGCACTGCAATTAACTGTACCCCATTCACCCAGGTGTTTAGGAGGAGGAAAGGACCTGGAAATGAAGGAAACGCCTCTTTACTTTCAACCAAATTAACTTGGCTTCTCACCAGAAAAGTGTTGATAACAATTTAGCTTGCCTCAGTGGGCTCTTTAAAAATAACATGGATGTCTATCCATACTGAATGGGAAACTGCTAAGCATTGTGATGTGAATCACAGCTAGTCTGGACATATTTGATGTTTATGAAGAACAGGATATTTAGCCAATAAAAGTTGAGTAGGGAGGGGCAAACCAAATAAAAACCAAGGGACTGATAAAATGCCCCATTTCCTGTTGCTCGTGAAACCAAAGAGTGACTGTCATGAAGAGATGTATAAAGTTACAAAAGACTCCTATGTCAAATGAGTGCTGCTCTTTTGAACTTTTTATTCATCAAAGAATCCTGGGATGTTTCCATAAAATATCAAGTAACATTACATATACCTCACAAATGCCATTCAATGTCCATAAAATTGTTAAAAAATAACTACAGAAGACATTTACATGCATTAAGAATATACATTACATATATTTAACTGAACCTGTTAGAGTTGTCTTTATACTGTATGTTTAAATAATTCTGTCATGAAAATGATTTTTTATTACAGCCCACCATTTAAATATTTGAATAACAACAAAGAGGGAGTATATTATATAATTACAAAGTTGACACAAAAAAATGCCATGACATGCAATTTAAGTATTTGTACAATTCAGCTTTGATTAAATAGTGATCATTAAATAAATTTGATGAATTCATTATTAAAGGAAATTCTGTCAAACTATGAAAAGCATCTTAAAAAGTATATGTATACATGTATACATACACAAACACACACATATATGTGTGTGTGTGTGTGTGTGTGTGTGTGTATATAAACCCTAATTCCAAAGGTTTGATATATATCTGTATTTTAAATATATATTTTGAGAGCATTTTCTGATGCAGTCACTTCTTACATCTCTCAACATCAGGTTAGTACAAACAATAAAAGATTTGCAACACAAAAGACCAAACAAAAAAGCAATAAAGAGCAATAGGAGAAATAGCATTCAAGAATCAGCAGAACATCTTGTTAAAGACACTTGTTATTCCAGACTGGTCTGTAAGTGGTGTCAAGGCAACATGTGCGTCTTGCATCCTTGTTTCTTCAAGATTCTCTCACCTCAGTGTTTAAAGCAGATGGACTGAGGATTCAGGAAGACTCAAGAGAAAACATGTTCTATAAAAAAGGATGTAGTGCTCAGTAGCAACCAAAAAAACATTTTTAGAAAAGAACATATTAGATTCACAGTCATTCCTTTGGACTACATTTGTCTGGGACCAAATCTAATAGTGGCTGTCTTGCTTTATTCTCAAGGCAAAGGGTGATATGTATCAGGACTGGTTGCCCGGACACCACTTCTTGGAAAGGAAAAAAAAAAAAGCTTTTGGTGAAGGTGGAGCACCAGGAAGCTTCCATAATTCACTTCCTGCTGTTGATTGTGGCTGTAACTATACCAAAGCACTGCTTTCTCCATTCATCAAAAGCACAGCTCAGCCACTTTCCCACTGAGCAAATGTGCCTTAAAGGGATTTTCAGTGGCCACTCTTGTAAACAACATCATTTGGGTTTCAATCATGTTTCTGTAAAAAAAAAATATATATATATATAGATATAGATATATACAGTGTCGTGAAAAGGTTTTTAAAAATGCAGTTTTTAAATGATGAAAAAAAAAAGCTGGGAAAAAAGCTGACCAAACCTACCTGTGCGTACACTATGTGAAAAATGTATAGTCCCCTCCTGTTATGTCATGAAAAAACTGTGATAAACCACATTATTTTAGAAAACTGAGTTAAATTTCACTTGCCACACTCAGTAATGATTACTGCCAGACCTGTTTAATCAAGAAATCACTTAAAATAAAACAAATTGAATGTCTGACAAATTGAAGCATGCTTAAAGAGCAACACATGCTGCAATCTAAAGAAATAAAAAAAATTTTAAAAGAATTTGTACTCTGTATCTGCATTTGTAACCCATCTAGGTGCACACACACAGCAGTGAGTAGTGACACACACATTCGGAGAGGTTTTACTGCAACAGACGATGCTGACGGTGATACCGGTGTTAAGCTTGCCCACGGTGGCACCGACCGACCCCCATAGTGGTTGTGATATTTTATAGTAATAAAAATAATTTAGTTCAGTAAAAGAACAGACACTACAATTAAAAACTGAATGTGGCTGCCCAATGTAGCGTGCCGAACAACGGTCGACTCGCATAACAGATCAGTTTTAATTTATCAAATGAGGAAAGTGACTGACAAGAAGACTGAGGTGAGACAGACAAGATGATAGCAACACTCTAGCAACTATCCAAACCAACCTAGAAACCACCCAGGGTATCCTAGCAACTTCATACCAAAATCTTAGCAACCACCCCGGGTACCCTAGCAACCACATAGCAACACCTTAGCAACCACTCAGGGTACCCTAGCAACCGCATAGCAACACCTTAGCAACCACTCAGGGTACCCTAGCAACCGCATAGCAACACCTTAGCAACCACTCCGGGGGACCCTAGCAACCGCATAGCAACACCTTAGCAACCACTCAGGGTACCCTAGCAACCGCATGGCAACACCATAGCAAGCACTCAGAGTACCCTAGCAACTGCATGGCAACACCCTAGCAACCACTAAGGGTACCCTAGCAACTGCATAGCAATTAACAATCTTTTTAACTTAACTTAAAATTTAATTTTAAACTTTAAATTTTCTGGCCAGGCTTTCTCAAGCCAACTTAAAGTTTGTCTTGACGAACTTTTTTATCTAGTTTTATTTGACGTGCCTCCAAACATTCTAATTCATTCTGCTAATAAACGTTCTATGTTTCTTATTTATTTGATTATATATGTTTAGTTTATTTAGCCTAATTCCAGTTTTGTATACCTATTTAAAGCTGCAGTTTTGCCTCTTTGTCGCCATCTATGTTTGAAAATCTGGAATTGCAGTTCCTTGCAGAATTATATTCAATGCGCGGGTTGTGATCCAGCGCGAATGAATCTGTTTTGAGGTGAATGTGTAGCTGTCAGTCACCGCACCAGTGTGGATATTCACTGTACTTAGTATTCACAGATTTTAGCCTACATCTTGGAATATATGACCCAAATAAGAATTTTCACCATATATTGTCATCTGAACAAGTAACAAGTCTGCCATGCTTTGTTCTGACCAACTGAGGAAAAAAAGCAGTACAATAAATCACGCTACCAATGGTGATTTAATCTAACGATTGATTAGCTCATATCACATCAAACCCTGCAAATTATTATTATTGTTATACCTTTTTCTTAAATTGTTAATGTTAAAATCATCAGCATTGTTTGTATAGTGTGTATTAGCATGTCGATTTCAATTTCTGTACAGTCTAATCTTTAATTGTCAAATCGTTCGAATTTCATTTTAAGAAATTATTTCAACCCAAAAAGCTTACTATGCTCCCATTGACCTGGTTGTCTTTAAAATACACACCTTGTGTAAACCCAGGCTATCTGTAGCCGAGACAACTTCTTCCCCGTGAAAATCTACCAGAACCACTCAAATTAGAAAACATTATTATAAATTAACTGTTGTGAATTGGGCTAAAGTAATGCGATAATTTCGAACACTGGCTGGTTATGTATTGATTTTGGATCATTTTTAACCACAAAAAGTAATGGACTGCAGCTTTAAACTTTGTTATTTGTTATTTTATATTAGGTATAGCCTGCCCTATAGCATATTGTATTTTTATTTGTTTTATTAATAAAAGTTATATGTTTTATTTATGGGCTAAAGTGAGTTTCACATTGAATTTTGTTGTTGCCTTCAAGCAATTGACAATGAACTGCCACTAATTCAAAAGTAAAATGCACACGACACTTTTAAACTATTTAAAAGCAAAGGAAAGCGAGGAAAAGAGGGAGAATTCAAATGAACTAAAAATGAACAATAACTTTATGCCGAATTGCCGCTATTTGAAAGTGAAGGTAAAATGCGCAAGCCATCTTTACAAGCTACCCAGGGAGCAGTTGAAGGTTCAGTGCCTTGCTCAAGGGTCTCACCTCAGACATGGTTTTGAGGGTGGAGAGTGCTGGCTATTCACTCCCCCCTCTTATAATCCCTGCCGGACCTAAGACTCGAACCTGTGACCTTCAGGTTACAAGTCCAACTCTCTATTCATTAGGCCAGAGCTGCCCCAAGTCAAAGAGGCAGAGAGACAAATGTTTCATAAGAAACAAAAGAGTTGACATGTATCAGTCTGGAAAGGGTTATAAAGCCATTTCTAAGGCTTTGGGACTTCAGTGAAACACGGGCAGAGCCATTATCCACAAATGGAGAAAACTTGGAACAGTGGTGAACCTTCCCAGGAGTGGCTAGTCTACCAAAATTTCTCCAAGAGTGCATCGAAAACTCAACCAGGAGGTCATAAAAGAACCCAAAACAACATCTAAAGAACTACAGGCCTCACTTGCCTCATTTAAGGTCAGTGCTCATGATTCAACAATAAGAAAGAGAATGGGGGAAAAAATGGCATCCATGGGAGAGTTCCAAGGCAGAAGCCATTGCTGACCAAAAAGAACACAAAGGCTCGTCTCACATTTGCCAAAAATTATCTTGGTTATCCCCAAGACTTTTGGCAAAATATTGGGCATATCAGGACACAACTTTGTATAATGACATGGGTATGACACAGGTATTACAAGGAGAGGGTGACTTATGAGGACATAACCCATGTCCCCATTTTTCAAAACGCTTATAAATCATACAGAATGAGTTTTTTTTGAGAAAGTTAAAATGCACAAAGTTTCCTGTGAGGGTTAGGGTTAGGTGTAGGGTCGGTGAAGGGCGATAGAATATACAGTTTCTGTACATCTGTTTTTATGGCTGCAGCAAAATATAAAACTGCCAAAATGTGTATATCTTTATACATTGGGGACTCACATAAAAATCATTTTAGGATTATTTCCCAAAAAGAATGGTGACAAAAAACAGAGACATCAAACAAAGTTCCAAGAGCTGTTTTATCTGAATAGAATAAAATCAAGTGTGCAAGCCTGAGCTTCAATAGGAAAATCCAATCAGGACACACATCTGAATTTAAAGGAAGACCACAGACCACATAATTTAATAGGACACTGATAAAAGGAAGAAAAAAAGTGCTTTTATACAATTCTGAATTGATTCAAGAGATTTTTCATTAAAAACAGACCAAAGACAATGCATGGTGCTTCAATAATGCAGGACTGGGAGTTAATTGAATTGTAGTCTAGCAATGAGCAGTCAGAGCATTACAAATGAAATTAGCCATCAGACATTTTATCCCACTGCTCCCTACATATTGGAATAATGAGCTATAAACAGTAATGGCATCTTTAGTCACCTTTCTGATCTGTGAACAGTTGCTGAAATAAACCCCCCGCAGCTGCACTAGCTTTATTTGCTTTCCTTCAGCCACATTAAAGTCTGAGACACTCTTTTACGTTTCCATGCCTCTGTATCTCTGCAAAATTGATACACCCAGGATGTACTGGGCCAATAAACATCATAAAAATTCACGGAAGGGATTGCATTAACCTTTAGCAGAAGCTAGCTTTAACAAAAACAGGCAGAAAGGGAGCCATACCCTTTTCCGTATTTAGTCTGCTATGAGCACTAAACTTGGGGCTTATTTTCCATGCATACGGAATTCAAATGAGAAAATGTGACAGGTAAATTGAGACTTCTGCCTCCTGCTGACATGCTAATCACTTTCACCATTTGAATACATTTGCATCAAAGCGCATCTCTCAAAGTGAAAAACACGCAATATCAAACAAATGTAACGTGCCCCTCAAAACAAGGGACTGTGAGTTGGGATCTAACACAGAGCCTAAAACAAAAACATACAATAAATCATATTAACAGCCTGTTTAATTGGCAAACATTTCATGCTGCATGGTTCCTGAAAAATAAATAAATAAATAAATATATTTCCCACTAAGTGTGTGTGTGAGAGAGTATATGGTGGTTCCACTTTATATTAGGTGGCCTTAACAACTGTGTACTTAAATCAAAAAATAAGTACAATGTATATATTGTGTTCATATTGTATTGCAAATCTCTTTGCTGCTATTGAAGTTGGATACAGTGAGGTTAGGAACAGGTTTGGTGGCATTGGTCGATTTAAGACTGGGTTTAGGTGTAAGGGGTCAACAATGTAATTATAAAGTAATAACAGAAATGAGTTACAGATGTATATACATGCAGATATGTTTTAAAAATTTAAGTACAATGTAAAAACATGTATGTACTCAATAAGTGCATTGTATTAAATGATTAATTTAAATGTAAGTACATAGTAGTTAAGGCCACCTAATATAAAGTGGGACAGTATGTGTGTAAAGATTATTAAACATTAACTTCTCACAGGTTTAAAGATTTCTACTTTACAAAACATACTTACAAATAATCTGGTATTTATATGTGGAGTTTGTTTTTATTTCCAATGTTTGTTTCCAATATCAGTGTCATTATGATCATCCCACGCATTTAAACATTAAAACATAAAAAAAAAAGTGTAAAGAAAGAGAAGAATTTCTTTTTACATAATATGTAGTTGTCATTACTAAATCGAATTGTAATCAGAAACAAGACTTAATTTTTTTTTTTTTTTTTTTTTTTTTTACAGGATAAATTATAATAGTTTAAAATATATTATTATTAATAATATTGTATGTATTTCATATATTATTATTACAAAATGTGCTTTAAAAAAGCAGTTTTAAATTAAAAAAATATATATTTTCAATTTATGAAAACTCGTTTCTGCTAATAAATAAAATATTTAAATGGAAAAAGCAAGTTTTTCTCAAAATTCTGACTATTTCCTCGCAACTGTCCAATTCCTTTTCTGAGGGTGGCAAAGACTGATACTTTATTTCTGAGAATTATGACTTTATTTATCAAAAATGCGAATTTATATTAGTTTATATATTAGTTATTAGTTTAAATCTAGCAACTGCGAGCTTATAATCATGCAATTCTCAGAAAAAAAAATTGTGAGATAATAAATAAATGTCACAATTACCTTTTTTTTTTTATTCAGTGGCGGAACATTTTTTTCACAATTTACACATTTTATTAGCAAAGAAAATAAATGTTATGATAAAAATGTGACAGGGAAGCACATCTCTACCAAAAGATAAATCGTTTAAAGAATTCATTCATTTTAATATTAGTACATAATGGTCTCAAAGTAGGTGTCAAATAAAATTTTATGCCGTAGGGTTTAAGTCATAAACATTTCATTGCTTTTTTAAGTTTAGAGTTAACAGAGCACATGCTAACTTGCTGTGCAAGCAAGTCAAAACCATCAAACACAATATCAAGAATCAACATTATATCAGCTTGATCAAGGCCACGATGAGATCTGATGAATGTTTCAACAGTCAAGTTTCTTTTTTCTAGATTTGAAGTTGTCAAAAGTGCCCCAAAATTCAGGCATATATAAAAGATCTGACACCTCTCAGAAAGAATGCTTTGTCAGGGGATTTTGGCAGACAGTTTGGACTTCACAAGTATCACATTCCCCAGACACTGTTGTTGGACCAGCAGCGCACGCCAACACTTACTGAACCGAGTTATAGCAGAAATTGATTTCCACCCAAGTCATAATTTCAATCTTCTTTCTATGTATTACATTCCTCCCATAAAAGAATGAGACAATAACCTCCTTTATCGGTGGGAAGTGAGATGGGTATTGAAAATCTCCCTCTGTGCCAAATCTTCTTAACAGAGCGCAAGCAACAACTTTGAACAAACAACTGAGTGCTCTCAATATAGTCGTACCGCCAAAGAACAACACCCGATGGGACTTCGCTGAACACCTCAGCCCCAATTTCCCAACAATTACACTGAATTTAAAAGAGAACAACTCGTGCTAATGAAGCAGATGGCAGACTGGAGTTATCAGAGTCCCTCAGGCAGACATATGAATGTGATTACATATTACTTCTGCAAACTTCTGCAAACTTCTACAATTCCAAACAGCTTACAAAATGTATATACTGTAGCATTGGTCAGAGTTTTTTCAAGGTGACGGGTTGATTAACATTGTCAATTATATGTCAATTCAAATATCCAATAGCAGTGCTTTTGATGCCTATGCAATGTGCAGAGCGAAGAGCACTTCTGATGCAGAGCTATACATCAAAAACATACTACAGATCCCTGCTGCTGCTGGAGACTAAAGAACGTCATGATCACTCCAGACACATGAGCCGTGAGCGGCAGGGACAAAGACTCTCTGCAGACAGCTCTACTGCAATCAGAGAAAAACAAGAATGACGGGTGCCGGACAGCCTTCAGATCTGTCTGTCTCTCTCAAAAATAGCCTGAAATTACAGCTCAGATGATGCAAATACAGACCGTCTTTGCTGTAGTGCAAACTGTTGCTCATTCTGAACTAGACCAGCACAATTTGACTTATTATATACTAATATACTTAGGTAAGAAAAAATACACAAAAGTCCACTAAACATTAATAAAGTGTATCAGTTAATAAGAAAATGTACACATCATCATCCTGTTAAAAAGTTTACACCCCGGCTCTTCATGCATTGTGCTGCCTCATCAATAAATGTTTCCACCTTTTGTAATAGCTGTGTATGAGTCCCTAAATTGACCTATCAGTAAGCCCCTCCCCTCCCCCTCCCTGTTCGCACAGACAGAGCTAGAATGGCAGACAAACATCAACAACCAGGTCTTTCTTCCTGGTATTGTAGTACTTAAGTTTTCTCGCTGATTAATAACACATGATGTAGCCCAGCGGTTCTCAATTCCAGTGCTCGCGCACATATTTCGCATGTCTCGCTTAGTTAACACACCCGATTTAGATGACCAACTCGAGCTACGTGAATGAACTGTGTTCCAATCGATATGATCCCTACACCGTGTTCATTGCTCCCTACTTCACTTCGAAACATGGACTGTAATTGGGAACCGCTGATGTAGCCTATTGTAGTAATGTTGTCTCTGATATTCTGGTTTCTGAGCATAAAAGTGTTCAGGGGGCGTGGCTTTGCACAGCGATTGCAGGGAGGGTAGGACTTTCGCTTTCAGTGCTATTAGGCTGATATTAGCATTTTCCAAGATCTCCTATTGCACCTTTAAGGGTATGTAAACTTTTGAACAGGGTAATGTTTTATTTTTATGAATTCAGATATTATTTCGTCTTGTTGAGTATATTTTAACATTTGTATGTAAAATAGCTTATTCAGGAGTGTAGGCTACTTTTCGTGTAGGCAATTATCATGATCCTCTTTTTTTTATTATTATTAATATTTTGAATATTCTGCAACAGTGATGCGCGAGTTGATCCAAAATGAGCGGGTGCCTGCTGTCACCCGCTGTTACAAGTCATCCAAAAATATTTTTAATAATATTGGGTCGTTTGAAATAAAGATGCCAATTAAACCTTTGTAATTTATATAGTACTAGACACAATTGGCCTACACTTTATTGGCTGAATAACTGACGCAAATAGGGTGACCACCTGTCCCGCTTCACGTTGTACTGTAAAGCAATTTTACCACTTGTCCCACCTCATGCAAATTGAGCATCTGTCCCACTTTTTCATTAGACCCTGCCCAATAAATACACGGATACGTCCATAGGAGTACTGTTAACTTATGTCCAATAGTTCAGAGAAGAGCAATAAAAGTGTTAGTCGATAGGCTGAGTCGTACGTCAATCAAACTGTTGACTGGTGCAAGTACGCCTCCTCAACATTGTCAACAATGTCAAATTGGTTAAACAGCCGTGGCCACGAAAAAGAGAAGATGCACTTTTAATAGCGAATGAACCACAACATACTCTTGGTTAAGACCTGTAGATGGCGAAGTAGAGAGAGCTTTTTGCATTTTATGCAAAAGCAGTTTTTCTGTGGGACATGGTGGAGAATACGACGTGAAACAACATGGCACATCATCAAGAAACATGCAAATCAGTGCAGTCGTTTTTCAATAAACCAAATGACCCACAGGCTGACAAAGTTTCGAAAGCAGTAGTGACGAGCATTTATCATGCCGTACATCACACACATTCATATCGCTCTACAGACTGCAGTAACAAGTTTGCCCCAGTAATTTTTCCAGATTCTTAAATAGCTAAGAAAAAAGCTGTAGAAACATTGGTGATATTTTGGGTAAGGTAGTGTCTTAATCTTTTAGTCAGTGGGTTTAAAAAGAAACATACGCAATATATTACAGAAAGCTTGAAGTCTACTTTTAAACGAAAATGTTCAAACCAAAATAAATAGGCTACTCTCTGATAATGTAATCCATATGAAATGTGCATTTCTCTCTGGTGTTCATGGCGAGTCTGCTGTGACACAGAAAACACCAGTTTATTACTAAACAATTAAATGTCTCCTTGCTAATTTAGACACATTCATAATCATTACTTTAACCGGTTCTTTGTGGCCAGCTTTATGTGTGCGGTCATAATGCTTATTATCCTGTAGACTATAGCCTATTTAAGTAATTAAATGAATATAAAGGGGCGACACATTTACTACTTAAAAAAAAATGCAATATTTTATTTTTCTTATTTGCGGTCCGAGTTGTGGGTGGGTTAGTTGAAAACATCGGTCGGGTGCAGGTTGTTTATACACTGACCCGCGCATCACTGTTCTGCAAGGAGTGTGTAATCTTATGAGCACAACTGTACATAAATATATACATACATTTTATAAAATACACACATTGTATTTTATATAATCATATTATTATTTTTTTATTTTAAGATCTTATCAAATTGTTACATTCCAGATCAGTTGAAACACTGCTATGTTCATGTTGTGTTAATAGAAAATGTTATATGTCTAGAGCTGCTGAAAATATTCAATATTGCATTCAACATGCACGTCATAATTAAACTGTACCAGTGCTGTGACAGCTTTGAGAGCACTATAAACAAGCCTCACACAAATTCTGAATATACTTCACTTTGAAGCTATATATGTGTAAGGGGATATGGTTTAGGCACTACAAGTCCCAGCAGCCCCAGCGTTATATAAGGGAGTAGTGAAGTTTTTTTGCAATCTCGCTTCGGCTTTTTATTTTGAGAATGGTTCAGGGTTGGTTTTATAAATTTGAAAAGAATGTGTGGAAGGCGCTGTTAAGGTGGCTGGGATTGTGTGGTGGTTTGATCACTTTGTTTTTTGTTTTGCTGTAAGTTTGCAGTGTGATTGCTGTGAGTTTGACTGCTGTATAAGAACACTTTTTCTCTTATACCACTTCTGTCTTCACTTTCTAGGTAGCCTGTGGCCATCTGTGGTTGGTTTTCTTTTTGTTGTTTCTTATTTATTTATAAAAAAATTTTGCATGTGGGGTATTTGCATCAAAGATTGGTTATGTTTTAATATTTTGGACCTGTCTGAATAAAAATGTGCATGTTGATCAGAGTCAGCTCATGGCCCCTTTCAGCTGGTTACTACATGTAGTTCATCCCACCTCATATGATTTATCATTTAATTAAATAACAGTCGGTTTAATAATCACACAAGGCCATACTGCATATGGCCCCCTGAACACACTCTCTAGCACCTACAGCATGTGTTGCAGCACAAGTGTGATTGTCAGATTGAAAGCATGTAATCTACAGGACATGCCGTCAAATGTAATGACGGCCGCTTGCCACGAAGCCCATTACACACACGTAGACACTTACACCAAGTGCCGTAAGTGGACATCTCCTGAAACGCACAAGATTGTGTGGTTTTCTGGTAAAAGAACATGTGGGTCTCCATGGCGATGGCCATCTGCACAGTTTTCAGGGGGCTGCTGGCTTGATGGACTCACGCCCGGATGAAGGAACAGTCCATTCATTCCCAGCTCGAGTAACATGTGCTGTCCTGAGAATGAGACTACTGACACCTACTCCTGCAATCGCCCGTAAACAAACGTCCCAAAGATAACTCGAGGTGCCTGTGAAGACATGGAATGACCTTAGGGAAGTTGAGAAAGTGATGAAACATAATATAACGATGTGATGTCATCACATTCAGCCGCAGCCAACTGGAACAAAGAGCTTCCCAAAGAGTTTCATTTTAGTTATTATGCTACTTTAGAATACAACTGCATGTTTATGCAGCTTAGTACTGTAGGTTTTGGAACCGAGCCGAAGACTATTGATCTACTTCATAGTCAGAAACACAAATGTTTGAATGAATGAATTAGTGGTGGGCCGTTATCGCCGTTAACGTGCTGCGTTAACGCGAGACTCTTATCGGGCGATAAAAAAAAAATATCGCCGTTAATCTATTCTCAAAGTTGGGTTGAGAGCTGGGTCTATATTAATCAAGCTATGATTAATTTATTTTATATAACTGACTCGCTGAGGACAGCCTAACAAGATGCTCAGGACAGTTGACGGGACACTGCTGCGCATCGTCAAGAAAGCTTATCTTTCTCACGTGTTGTTAAGTCGTACCGCTTGTCGATTTAAACATTAAAGCATCCAAACACAAGACACGGAGAAGCTGAACGGAGTAGCGCGTGCCGTTAGGTGCGCATGAGAGAGAGAGCCGCGTATCACGGACAGCGACACTGAACTGAGCTCTCTTCTGCGAAGTTCACCTCGAAGTCCCTCCTGCATCCGAACGAACAAATACAAATCGCAGTTTGAACAAACAGAAAGATGTGAACAAGCCCAATTCAACACCACGGTGTTCTTGTGTTCAGGGCTCGCGCAGAGAAAGGCGTCTCGAAACACTTGAACATCTAATTTGCTTATTTTTGCTCTTGTGCCGACAAATACATACAAAATATGTAAAAATACCCACCTAGGAAATTATGCTCAAAAAAAACTGTCAGTTATTTCTGAAGTGAAAGTAAACAGTTGAGGAAAAAATGGGATGTGTATTATATTGGATGCGTTCATGGTCTCTTAGGGCCGTTTCATAGTCAACGCATCTGTACGCATACGCGTCCCCGAGACTACGCATCGCTTCGGCCGCCATTATGCGTCGGTGCGTAGCCAAATGTGTCGTCCTAGCTTTTGATACGCGACGCTCCGATTCACGCATTACTATGCGTTGTCGGTGGGGGCGACATTGCAAGTATTGTACATTAATTCAAGTATATTGTGTTTACAGAAGAAGAAGGTTTGAATACATTGGCGGGCGAAGAG
>NW_020524005.1:0-12500 GCF_003368295.1 Carassius auratus | reverse complement strand
CTGGATTAGCTGTGTCATTTCCCATTTTCTAAAGGCAAATGTGTATTTGCTGAAGCAACAGTCCTGTGTGTATCATTCCAGAACTCTACACACAATGCCAGAGGACTGTGACTAAAGCTTTGGACACAGTTACACTTTGTGCCTGACAGTAACAAGACTCACTAGATCTGCATGAAAACCACAACTCTCACATTAACCAGCAAATTTCCCCATGAAATCAGCAGATTTAATTTAGCCGAACAGCTGTTTCACTTCCAAACCCCTGGATAGCCATTATTGCCTTGACTGCTTCTGTAGTCTTGTGCATCGACTGCCCGTAAGGTCACATTTGCATGGTCTGCTATCTGCACTCGTGCATGAATGGAATTGTTTGGAATACAGCTTTGGAGAAGAGTTTAAAAGGTGAGCTTGGAACTTTTTCGCCCTCCCAAAAGTTTGGTTTTATATTAACCTATTAATAATGTTGATGGAAGACACTGCATGACTAGTTCAGGTAAATGTTAACACTTTAGCTCCTGGGATATTAGCTAATAGTTAATGGAATGATCAGAACATTCCTGATTATCTTTGTCGCGGAAAATCAGTGATTAATCAGCTCTTTTCTGTTAAAGGATAAGATAATTGCGCACTGATGTAAAATCATATCTTTCCCTTACGCTCACCTAGGCTGCATTTATTTGATAAAAAAAATAATGTGAAATATTATTACAATTTAAAATAAACATTTCTTATTTTATATATTTTAAGATGTAATTTATTCATGTGATGGTAAAGTTTAATTTTCAGCAGCTATTACTCGAATCTTTGGTGTCACATGATTCTTCAGAAATCATTCTAATTTCTCCCCGGGCACTGCAGCATAAATGGCTGCCCCCTGCTCCGGGTGTGTGTTCACAGTGTGTGTGTGTGTGTGTGTGTGTGTGTGTGTGTGTGTGTGTGTTTCGGATGGGTTAAATGCAGAGCACGAATTCTGAGTATGGGACACCATACTTGGCTGAATGTCACTTCACTTCACTTATTTGTTGATTTGGGGCTTAAGTGTTTTTTATAATTATTATTA
Organism: Carassius auratus; assembly: GCF_003368295.1. Taxonomy (NCBI): domain Eukaryota; kingdom Metazoa; phylum Chordata; class Actinopteri; order Cypriniformes; family Cyprinidae; genus Carassius; species Carassius auratus. The sequence continues at coordinate 11,440 of NW_020524005.1, read as the reverse complement.
TCAATGTTAAAAACATAAAGTTAAGCTGCCTAGTTTTTTTGTGGAAACTCGCTTTTTTCTAAATTATTTGATGAATTGAAAGTTCAAAGAGCGTTTTTTTTTTTTTTTCTTAAACAATATAGGTATGTTTACTGTCACTTTTGATCAATTTAATGTGTCCTTGCTAAACTAAAGTATTTAAAAAAATTAAAAAACAATAAATAAAACTTTTAACAGAAAAAACAAACTTTTTAACAGTGTATATGTATAAAATATGGAATTGCAAAAAGGATTTTATTTTCTAACATGTTTTTTGAACACTGAGCACTGTCACTAGTCAGAAATACAGATAGTCCCGCCCCCAGACTCACATCATTGGTTGAGTCTATGTTGCTGTGTCAGAATGGTCAGGATATAAAAACTGTGTCTGTGTGTGTGTGTGTGTGTGTCAGGGAAATCAATCTGAATGGCTTACTTATAGCCTCTTAATATTAAACTAGCACTAGAAAAAGTGTTTAACATTGAAAAAAACTGCACATTTCAGCTTAAATATCGACATTAAAAATTAACATTATGCTAATGTAATTAGAAACTAAAAACTGAAAACAAAAATTAAATAATTAACTATGACATTAAGTTGAATACTGAAAAGCAAATAAACTTGCATTCATATGCTATTACCACAGTCAGAAAACAGCTCTTTAAATCTAATGAATGCCTGCTGAATGTTTTGACGGAGGTTTTCATGCCTACCCCAGGTATTCTGTCTTTATCGGCAGCCAGGAGAGCTGCTAATCCGTGCAAACGCACAGCGCAGTGGGGAGACAGTAACAAACCTAGAACCTCATTACCAGCGTTCTGGCAGTAAGCATGTCTGACCTCTAAAAAATTAGCTGCTCTGGCCAATTCCACACAGTCTGCTTATGAATTTGGGTTTTAAAACCTATATTTCATCTGGGACAGCGAGAAGAGTCAGAGCAAATGCAGGTCAACACTTTATCAGAATCTGGGGGCTTCTCAATACTGCAGGTAGCAATATCAAGGACCAACAGAACTTTATATTAGATAGCAGAACAGAGAGAAAAAATTGTCCCAAGTGAGGCACAAAGTCACGACGGCAGAAATAAGTCTGAAAGAGAATTTAGTTTTCACATTTAGAAATTGCTAGTAAATTTTTAAAATCTGATTAGAAAGTATTAAGATGCTGTCTCATTCATTTACCATTTTTGGTGAATTTTCGTAGGCTAAATTCAACTGAAATCCACACTAATTAAATTGGAACAAAAATTCTAGAGCGTGCAAAATATTCCCATATGCACATTTCACATGAATTCGCCACACTGACCAACAAAAATCTGCTCGGTTTGAAAATGATTTCTGCGCTGTGTTCATATCGCTAGATTTGACAATTAAACTTATTGGCCGGCAAATTTCATAAAGATTTCACTACTGTGATCACACCTGACAAACACCTTATTTACGGTTAGTAGTTGAAGCAATAGTAATGAGAGAAAAACTACAAAAAAAAGAAACTAAACTACATTTAGAAACTATTTTCACTTACACATTTCCGGTAAATTTACAAATAATTGCATAGAAACGGGTTGAATTAGACAATACATTTTTTAAGTAGAAAAACTGCATTAGTATTTTCCTGTAAAAACATACTACAGACTGTTTTATTTACAACTTCCAAAAAAGAATTTTTTAAGTGTATGACAGGGCGTGCAAACTTTGACCCAACACTGAGAATAAGTGCTCATCTATGGCACATTTCTTTTAAATCAACGAATGAAAGATGTCTCCACAATAGCAGGGTGAAGGTGGATGTCATCTCTTCCAGCTCTTTGATTAATATTGCAGACCTGCACCAAACAACCAGAACAGTAGATCCAATCGCCATTTATCAATGTCCATCCAAAGATCGGAAGCATTCTATTTGACAAATGAAAACCATTCCATTTATGCCATTTATTTGTATTCCACTAACATACTTTAGTCTCTTGACTAAAGTAAATCCAGATCACATGAAGCAGCAGTGATTTTTAAAGACAGGATGATTACACCAAAAAAAAAAAAAAAAAAGCTTTCTGTTCACATTAACCTAATTTAACAATTTTTCAAGCAATAAAAGCTACCTACAGGGTGAAACATTTCCGCTTTATCTGTATGACAGCTTTCATTTCAGACTTCTCGGCAGAGGGAGATTAACGACAGACTCGTTCTTAATTAGCCTAGATAAGGCACATTGTCAAGACTCAGTCTTGTAGCACACGATTGAGAACCCGGAAGATCGGTCTCTATGCTGAAGGTTCCAGTGTTCACGTCTGTGGAAATGACGGATATTTGTTGTCGATTAGGTCTCTGAAAAGCATTGTATAGGAATCAGACTGGTGAAAGGAGTTAGAAGCAGCAACATTAACCTCCGAGGTCATTATTATGAATGAACATACAATTATACAGATTTGGAACAACATTGTTGCGTGAGTGAAAATGAGAGAATATTCCTTTTTTAAGTGAAGCAACATTAAAGTAGTCAGATATATATAGTACATATGTGGTATATTTCAAATCTTTTGAAGCTATACAACCACTTTGTACGAGGAAAAGACTCAAATTGGAGGCCATGGGTTCTTGTCACCACGTCAAGCCTGTGCCATATGAGCCATTTTTTTATTTGAGAGCTGCATAATGAGTTGAATGATTCACTCTCAAATGAATAATATGAAAGTGAAAAATACTTTGATTTCAACCCTGTGGTCACTATAAATTGTTGCTGAATGCAAGAAAGCTGTGTAAAGCCTCTTTTTGTGTTTCATAGATAAAAAAAATAACAGCATGTGGGTTTGGAATGACATAAGGGTGAGTAAATAATGACAATTGATATTTTTGGCAGAACGAACACTTTAACTCTAATGGACACATTGCCTGTTTCCTATATGGTCACTTTCACTATGAAAACTTCAGACTGATTCTATTGACCGAATTCCAAGTTCATTTGAAGATTTCATGAGCTTTCACTTCACAGAGCGTCTCAGAATGTTCTCCAAATAACCTTACGAGGCAAGACCATGTACTTTGGAACCACAGAGTAGCCACTAACCACAGTTCAGTTGTTCAGCGACTATTGCTTCTGCCCAACAAATCTTCAGCCTGGAGAGGGTAGACAAATATAAAAGTGGGGGGGGGGGGTAATGTAATCTACACACTTCAGTTTGTGTCGTGAGCATTCGCTGATAAAATATTGTACTTAAATCTAGTAGCAATGCAAAATTGTCTGAGGTATTCTAGTTCAGGTGGAAAATTGTTTATAATGCTGTTGCTGAATACACAAAAAGCAAAGATTCAAAATACAGCAGAAATATAATCTACACATCAAAGAAATTGAATATAGTATCCATCTCTAAGAGAAAAACAAGACCTTTTGAAAGCAGACAATGCTCTGTACACATATTTGTCTTTCTGCTCCATTTGTTGTGCGACTCTTTCCCAGGGGATATTTTCCTTACAAAAGACAAAGGTTACACTGGACAAAATGCATTTGTGAACCCAATGTTCCTATTTTTCTTCAGCCATTTGCTGTTTGTGCATTGGATAGTCATTACAGTACCATCTACGCATAAGCATGAAGCAATTATCAATGTAATGGAACAGAACAGAATGTTTTTGTGTTTTGTCCCTACAATGAAAGTCAATGGGATCCGCTGTTGTTTGACTTTCAGTCTACAGATGAAAATAGCATTTGGAACAAAATGCGGGTGACTGAATGATAACAGAATATTCATGTTTGCATAACTCAGAACACGGTATCAACCAGGGTGTTTCCTTCAAGGAGGCAAAGGAGACAGTGCCTCTCAAAAAAAACTGAATGAGAAAAAAAAATACATATTACAAAAAACTGTACAACAGTCACCAGCAGATAAAGTTACAGCAGGAGTCCATGTCTCTCATGCCTCCCCTAAGCCCATTGAGTTTTAACAGACCACTTAAAGCATGCCGTGGGTTTGCTGGAGGGAAACTATGAATGAATGGGTGATTGACTGGTTATGATCGGCTGTGATTTGTCTCATGCGATAACAACAACACCCTGGAAAACACCCACAACAATCATGGCACTGTGTTTTGCATGGGCATCTTGCATTATTCTTTTTGAACTAAAAACCTCATTTAAGACCATGTTGTGCATACACTTAGAGTTCCAATGTTTCTTTCTTTAAATATGTGAATTTATAATTTAGTGCTCAATCATACTTCGAAAACTACACTCAAAGGCGAAGATCAGATGAAAAGATTTCTAGACTTTTGGTTTTTATTTCATTAAAAGGCCTTCATAAAATATAGAATTCTACTGGCTTGATTCGCAGAGTTCTACAAAAAGCTTTTTTAGCTCCAGCTTTGAAAAGAGTCTCTTTTGCAGTTTGTTCAAATCCTTGACAGAGCTTCTTAATTGTTAATGTTCTCTGTTTCCTACTAGTCATTGTTTCACCACCCACAGGTCTGAGTTTTAACTCAAACAGCTCAAGAGTAATAAATAGCAGCATCCTTGGACAGAGAAAAAAAGGGGGGTTGGAATTTATATTGGGTTTGAATTTCACACCGGGTGCCTAGTTCTGTTAGATCGAGTCTGGCTTGCCAGCTCTTCCTAGGTGTCTCACCTGGCAGACTGATGGCCCTATTTCCTTTTCCTGCTCGAACACATCATCCTGTCCAACACAGGGATGTCCGTGACACATCGCACTTCCGGAGTGACAGAGTTGCTTTGTCAGAGTCTCTCGGAAAAACCAGGTACACAAGATTTAAAGTGTGCTGAAAGGGACAAACAAGGTGTAACATCCCCTCTGTTTGATTCTTTTGGATCAGATTTAATGATACAATAAAGTCGAGTGAGTGTGTTGCCTATAGGTCAAAACGACCAGAGTAAATCTAGCGGGATCAATTCCATTACACATCTCTGAGTCATTGCACACAAGAGACTCCAGCGATCAATTCTTAATCGAGACATCACAGCAACCACACTACTGTTCTTCCCATATACTGCCTTTCCGAGACGCTGAAAAGAAAAGGATTGCGTTAACACAACAACAAGATGATTATAACTTTGAATCTTTCAAAAACGTCTCTCAATCAGCTCGCTTTGACAGTTACACTGTGACTTGTGAGTTGTGAATTTGTCTTTCTCGGATCAAGAAAGGTGAGATTTGCCTTATGTGCTGTTCTCACTTCACTGTTTCTCAAGAGACGTCCGGGTTGTATTGAGAGTATCGAAAGTCCCTCAGAGTCACAGGACGATGTCTTTGCCCCAACTTGCCAAGGGCTGGAACAAGTCTTGTCTGCCCGTTCTGATCTCGTCACTCCCCGCTGTGACAGAACGGCCCGTAATTAATCTCTGGAGCGGGAACAATGAGACTGCAAATATCAAGGTTCAGATTCGTAGGGGTTAAGGCGGTTTGGCACAACGGAGAGCTGGGCCTGATTCACCCTGGTGACATTTCTAACATGATGAGTTAATAAAAAAGAGAAAGTGGTTGAATCTATCATGAACTTGGATGAAACTGAGGACCAAAACATTTAGTCAGCTCTTCATTATGCTGATCTAACAGTCAAAAGCACTTTGGCATCAAAATGACACTGTAGTAAAAAAAGACATAATGATAGCCATTCTTACAGTGTTGCAGAAAATTGTAAATATTTCTTAACCTTTGGTGGCATAATGGAGTATCACTTTTGTCTTAGTGATCTATTAATGTAAAAACTGATGGCAACATTCAAAACAGTCAAAAAAGTGTTGTGTAAATGCAGCCACTTCTATGTATGGAATCTGTTTCCAAGTAAAAACAAAATTAATAACGTTATTGCGACTTTTTATTTAAGAATTCTGACTCTATTTCTCACAATTCCAAGTTCATATCTCGCAGTTTGAATTTTTTTTTCACAGGATAATGATGAGCCTATAACACATAATTTAGACTTAATTTCTAGCAATTCCATATCTTGCAATACTGACTTAACATCTCGCAATTACCGTATTTTTCAGACTATAAGTCACACCTAAGTATAAGTCGCATCAGTCCAAAAATACGTATAAAAAAAATATATATAAGTCGCACCGGACTATAAGTCGCATTTATTTAGAACCAAGAACCAAGAGAAAACATTACCGTCTATAGCCGTGAGAGGGCGCTCTATGCTGCTCAGGGTAGACTACAGGAGCACTGAGCAGCATAGAGCGAGGCTGTAGACGGTAATGTTTTCTCTTGGTTTATTTATCTTGGTTCATTTCACTCGGTTCATGTCAAATTAATTTTGATAAATAAGTCGCACCTGACTATAAGTCGCAGGACCAGCCAAACTATGATAAAAAAGTGTAACTTATAGTCCGGAAAATACGGTACTTTTTTCTCAGAATTGTGATTTTGAATACAAATACTGCAATTCAGAATTTTTGATATACTGTAAGTTTATAACACTCTTCTGACTTTAATACTAGCAGTTAAAATCTCGTAATTTTGAGTTTTCATTTTGCAATTCTGTCCCTTTTTTTAGAATTCCAAGCTTACGTCTTGCAATTTTGAGTTAACATTTCACAAATCTGACATTTTTTTTCTCAGAATCATGCGTTTATGACACAAAAGTCTGGCTTGATTTCTAGCAAGTCCTACCTTGCAATTTTGAGGTATCTCAGTATTCTGACTTTTTACTCAGAATTGCATGTTTATAACACACTTCTGACTTTATTCCTAGCAATTCTGAGTTAAAATCTCGTAATTTTGAGTTTTCATTTTGCAATTCTGTCCCTTTTTTTACAATTCCAAGCTTACGTCTTGCAATTTTGGGTTAACGTCACAATTCTTACATTTTCCTCAGGTTCAAAAGATCACGACACAAAATTATGACTTTATTTCTAGCTATTCTGTGTTTATATCTTGCAATTTTAAATTAACAACTTAAAATTCCGTCTTTTTTTTTTTTGAGTTTATATATCTTTCGAGACTAATATCATGGACAAAAGGATCTGTCTGTATCACAAAATGGGAATGCATTTCATGTTTAAGAAATGTTTTGGTGTATTCCGTTCTTGCAACAACCCTACATATAAGTACTTGTTAAAACAAACAAAAAAAGCTACTCTCTCTGTCACTAAACCGGCTAACTGACTGATCAACAATGTTTATGAAAATACAAGGTGGCTGAAGAACCCTTAGCAAACGGTGGCTGAGGGAGGGGAAGTAATTATTCCCTCCACTGTCAAATCAGAAATGCACCCTGGCGTGCCGTAAACAGCAGCACCTGTGAACACAGGAACAGACCTGTTGTCTAAATGCTGTCAGCATCGCCTCTTTGACTCACCGAGAGCTGCTATTGCGCGAGACAGACAACAGTCGCAAAAGAACCCTCTGGTTTTTTAATTCATATTCCAGAGGCCAGAACATCTGTATTTGTCAAATCGATCACGTTTACTGAAGATCCCAACTAGGAGAATAATCATCATAATATGGTTAGTCTTTTCCTACAGCTCTGTATGACAGCATTTTACTCAGGTAATTAAGAATCACAACAAGTACAAAACATCCATAACACCAGAGTTAAAGGATAAGTAATGTTTGACCGAACATCCTGGTGCAGGTCTTGTGTGTTCCACGAAAGCCTATTTTAACACATACTCAGCAAATACTAGACTATTAATGCAAGACTAAAGTGCATTAGCTAAACACACATGCAGTGAATCTGCCTGTTTTCACAGTCAAAGATTGATCATAATGAAATCTAAAAATTCTCAATGTGCAACACAACAGGAAAAATGTCTCAGAACACTTGCACTGACACACAAGGACAAACTTTCATTGCCATTGCCCCTTTACTGCATAATGCTTGCAGGCTAGCATTGTATGTTGTGAATATATAAATATAGGCCTCTATTCCAGATGGCATTAGAACTGCTGAAGCTCCATACTTCATTTCCAAGGAAATAATGTTGATTATGCTTTTAACACTGAATACAAACAGGTTCTATTCTGGGTTGGCAGGTACTAATAAGATATGTGAGATAAGGGTTTGAAAAAAGAAGACACATAAATTCAATTTTTAGCCCTGGTTGCGCATCTAAAAATCGCTCTTTCAAATAAAGTGAGACAAATTCGATTACATCTCCCCCACAAAGTACAAGTTTGTGGTTGCTGGAAAGTAATTATACAAACATTCTTTTTTGTGAATTTTTTTTTTTTTTTTTTTTTGTTGCTGTTGTTGAAGAACATTTTGATTTGTCGATTTCAAATACACACATAGATAAACACATAAACATTTATATAGCTATATACTAACATATATAGTGAGATTGTGCCTTGTTTCTAAGGATATTTAGATATTTTCACTGAAGAACAAGACTGATTTTTTTCTGTAGCACAGGTTGCATGTAAACTACAGTAAGACACTTGTTTGGTTGCTGTTAGTAAGCACAACAGACACTTTAGCATATGTCAGTGACTGTAATGAGCACATACTGCATCCTAATAGGCTACTCGCGATCTGATACAGCCTATATCACAGCATCATTCATTCATTCAATGTTCTTCAAAATCAAAACAACTAGAATCGTTCAAAGCGCTTTCAAAAATGCCGTCTATTAGTTCAGTATGTTTTGAAACACAGTCAGCCACAAGAAGTGTCACACTTACCAGATTCAACACCGTTCCACTATATCTCTATTGCTGACCTCGCCGACTTGAATGAGACCGCTGAGGACTGCGAATTTCGTCTTGATATTCCGAATCGGAACCGAGGGGTTTATCACGCCGGCCGGTAGCACCACCGATCCGGAGCAGGACATCATCATGTCACCGGTACCGGAGCCCGCGGCAGCGGCGGCTCCGTGCTGCCTGTGGCCGGGAGGAGGTGCTCTGTCGCCCGGTGTGGCCACCGACTGAACGCTCGCCATATCCTATCAGCCGCGGTGTTTAAAAACAGCGCTGTATCATCAAGAACAGAAGGTGTTTTGGTCAAATCAAGTTCGATGAGATATCTACAGCCACTTTAAGGGGGAAAAGAAATCTCCGACAGTGATTTAATATCCACCGGCTGTGCAGTAAGAGTCCAAACCCATGTGGCAGGTTCACAGAATAGCTACACTACAGGTCTACAGATGCTCCGCACACTGTACTTCAGCTCCCGCTTCCCTCTCTGATTTGTGTTCAGTGATGTAGTATGTGGGTTTGCATTACCCAGCTGGGTGTACCGATCAAATGTTTCTCATGCTGGGAAAACGCCCTCTATGTGCAGTAGACTACCGAAGGCTGCAGTGTGCGTCCTGTCTGCACCTTCATGGGTCGAAGGGAAGAGACAGATCACAGATGGATCCTACCGATCAAACAGGTAAATATGGGAAGCTAGGCGGAAGCAGAAGATCTTTAGATACCGGGCAGCAGTCAGCATGAGCCCATTTAGAATAAAGGACTTTTCCTCCAAAATAGATAGATAGATAGATAGATAGATAGATAGATAGATAGATAGATAGATAGATAGATAGATAGATAGATAGCATTGCTATATGATAGCTTTGCCATAATGACCGTAATATATTTATTTATTTATTAATAAAAATATATTTAGCTATAAAATTCACTAATGCTATATTAATCCGCTCATCCTCATTGATGAAGGCCACTCTAAAATAAAATACTTTAGAATATTTTACTGAAATGATGGTCATTATCTTCACCTACCTAAATAACTGACGGACTACCTGTAAATGACCATGACAAAAGACACATGTTAAGTAATAAGGTGCAATCAATACATTTAATATATGTGACATTCCAGTAAACCATACTGCACTTTTAAATTATAGCCTATATATGTGCAGCTACTGTTGTGTCTTTGTTAGGCCATTTGGACATTTCGAAGTGAGCAATAACCTTCACAACCTCATGAGAGAGGGTTTCAAACTAGTAAATGATCAGGACTTATAAAAAGTCTGATTATATTACAGTGAAATTAATGATGTTATTAAGATTTTAGAATGAATTGACAAATGTTGGACCTGACTTGATTACTTCTGATCCATTGCCTGCTGAATGAACAAATCCAGCGTACTGCACAATAAACACGAGGTGTTGTGCTTCAAAAAATTTGCTTCACGTTTAAACTGCTGATTAACAACGACCATGATTTTGTTTGTTTGGTGGTTTAGTGAGATCAGTGTGGATCTTTTTGTGAATCTGTCGTTTCACAACTGTTTTGATTCACTGTGGTAAGCAGACATTATTCTGTCAGTCTGATGCTACTGTATACAAGCCAGACAGTTCACAAGCTGACAGAGGCCATCTGATGGATTTATTCTTCGGCAGTCTGCTGAAAGCCACACCATGAGGTTGATCTCTGAAGACGGTAAATGTGTGAGATACTGTGTCTGTGTCCATCTGTAATGCTGTCAGATGTTTAGAAAACCATGTACATTTATTTACAGCAACAAAGTGCTGTCCAAAGTTCATTTGGATGTCATCAGTGCACTTCATTGTTATTTAAACATGCATTAAAATAACCCTGTTTTTATTTGAGGCATTGGTGTCACCCAATTTGAACATCCAGGACGAATTCTGTGTAAAAGCATTTAAATATCAAAACAGTAAACAAGCCTAGATATCTGTTGAAACTGAGCAGCCTTTATAGATAGATAGATAGATAGATAGATAGATAGATAGATAGATAGATAGATAGATAGATAGATAGATAGATAGATAGATAGATAGATAGATAGATAGATAGATAGATAGATAGATAGATTTACAAATAAACTGGCAGTCATTGAGAGAAGGGAAATTTTGTCATAGATAAACACTGACATCTAGTGGATAACAGAAGTACTTCACCAGTTTCAGTACGGCAGGTTTGTTTTATACTACTATTGAAACGTTTTGGGTCTACATTTTTTTTATGTCTTTGAAAAAAGTATCTTATTGCACACCAAGAATGGCATTTATTTTTGGTCAAAAGTACCAGTAAGATGTGTAATATTACAATAATATTAATATTACGATTAATTACAGTTTGTCTTTATATTTTTTATATATATTTCAAGTTGGTACACAAGAACTGTTTCTTTATGTTAAAAACCAGTTGTGCTGCTAAAAAAAAAAGTTCTTGGAATCATTTTCTTCATGAATGGATTTATAGAAAGCTCAATCTTTTGTTATAATATTGATTAAATGTCTTTATTGTCACTTTTTTTAGCAATTTAATGCATACCTGCTGAATAAAAACTATTGATTTTATTCAAATAAATAAATTAATAATTTACTGACCCCAAACTTTAGCCCAGGTAGTGTATGATTTTGATAAGGGTTATGTTGTTATTTTTATGAAAGGCTGATATTATATCAATAATCATGCAGGGAGAAAATAAGCATCAAAATGACAGCAAACGAATAAAAATGAATTAATTTACATTTAGTTTAATTAAAAATCATTG
>NW_020524004.1:0-44924 GCF_003368295.1 Carassius auratus | reverse complement strand
ATATAGAACTAAAATAGAACAAATTCATAATTAGTTTCACATGCATGATTCCCCATCTGATGCTTTAAATATGTTATCATTTTACTAGCTTTAACTGTTGCAAATAGGACCATTTTGATTCACTGGCTTGTCTATATTACACCTCATGTACGTTTGAAAGACTCTTACTTTTAGCTGAAAGTCCCTTTCAAAGCGCAGTGGATTGTTTTAGTTTTATTTCATTGTACCCTTTCAAACACTGTCAAGATTAAATTAAGATCTAATCTAGGCTTAGATTTAAGACCAGTATTTAGTTTGAGTCATGAGGAACCGCTGCCAGAAAACTCAGTCTAAAAGCGAAATGTTCGCTCAGTCTGTGACAAGGGGCTTAAAGCTCACGCGCTCATTACATACGAGAAATCCTTCTTTCCTTCCTTCCCTTCATTTTCCCGATCCCTTCATTAGGCTCTCATCAGCACGTTCTAAGCTGTCATCTTTAATATTTCACAAGAGGTGGAGAAAGAGACAGAGACCGGAGAAAGAAAGAGAGTGGATGATTTTATTAGGGTCAATTACAGCTACAAATGACCAATTTCTCAGGCTAAATTGCAATTTTACATTCTTTTTGTGAGAGAACAATTACTATGTAATTAGAGTAATGAGCAGCGCATCAGCTGAATGATTTGTGCTGCATAAGGAGTTTCTTGTGTGTGTGTGTGTGTGTGTGTGTGTGTGTCTGGATACATACACACTTAGCTATTTGTTGAACATTGCATGTGATGTTCAAGTAATTACACATAATGTCTAATTACACTAGTTGAACTGGAGAGTCTTATGTTGTGGTGTGTCATGACCGTATGTGTCTGACTTCCCTTTTCTTCCTGCACAGCTGCATTCTGGGAGGAGTGGGTCAGTACACCTGCAGTTCATCTCCAGCCCACTTGATGGCACTGTGCGCTCACTGAAGTCACACCGCGAGGCTGGAACAGCACAAGTGCTTGAAAGGTGTCACAGAAACCACTACTTGGCATGTCGTTTTTCATTCGAGATATATATTTTTTAATTTCACTTGTTTTTGCTTTGCAAGTTTTACAAGTACAAAGACTTTACATTGTGTGAACTGACCCGTGAGAATGGGAAATGGTAGGAAAGGACTTTCTCATGTTGGAGACAGTGCGATTGCATATATTCTGAGAAACAAACCAGAGAGAGGAACAAAGAAACACCCAAAAAGAGGCTGAAAAAGTTCATAATGCATCAGTGGTACGGGTGGCTCCATTTGGTTGCTATATGGTTGCTAGGGCTTTTTGGATGGTTACCTATAGGCCCAGATCACAAGAGCCCAATGTTTTTATACCAAACTGCTCGGTAGATATAATTGTAAATCTATGGGATTTTTGAGAAATGCATGATATGTTGATACTATATCGCTCATTATGCAATTATTCAATTCAGTAATTGACAGTGCTTTAAATCATATTACATTTGTAAATAGTATTAAATTATTAAAAAATTTAATATTAGTGAAATAATTATTATATTATTATTTTTTTAAACAAATACAAATGTTATATAAATGTAACATACTAAAAATATTAATATTTGTATTTAATATAAAATAAAAATATGAATACAAAAAATAAATATAGATACTAAATATAAAATAAAAATGAATACATTTAAGAATGTGTAAATAATACTAAATTATTGTTTTATAAATATACTTTAAATGAATATATATAGAGATATGAATCTAAATTTTAGATATAAAAGAATACAGATAATATATATGCATACAATAATAATAATAATACAAATAATAATAATAATAATAATATTATTATTTTTATTGTTAATTCTTAAATAATCATTATTATAGAATAGTTTAATTTCACTATCTTTCATAACATGAAAATAATTATCGGCCTATCAGAATTAGAAGACTTTTAATTTCATCCGCATCAAATGGTGCATCCCCTAAATTTCTTTACTTGTTCCATCTGATCTGGCTAAGTCTGATCACTTAGAAACAGCACACCTATTCTTTACATTTTGCACGTTTCGATGATGGTAGCATTCTGGTTATATATAAAATTTTAAAACGTAAGATTAAAGTTCACAGATCACATAAGTATGAGTGCTGATTATAGAAAAGCTTGAGGTTTAGACGGCTACTCCATGATCTGTGTTCTGTATGAACTGTCTTCTTTACAGCCCACCTGCAAGTCTGTGTTGTTAAATTAGCAATGCTCTCTATTGAACCATAAACCCCTGTTATCTGTTGCCTGCTGGCTACGGCCCAAGCAAAACTCCAGTGACCGGCATCTGCCGGCCAGCGCTGCCCTCTAAAATCACAACCGCCATGGATTTCTCTGGCTCTGCTTGGACAGAATGGCTCGGGGAAAGTTCGCTTCTGATTGGCTGGACATCGGAAGAGAGGCTTAAATTGGACAACAGAGGACAGAGCTCTTCTGGAATGATAGCCGCTCTGAAGACCAAAGGGTGTGCTAAGGTTGTAAATACACAGACTGGGTCACGGATGGGTAAATCACACACACACACTCAACACTTCGAATCATTTTGGTGTGCAGCCCACATTCCGTCATTCTGTACGGAAGCCACGAGTGCTTATGGAGGAACGTCGACAGGATTTCGCAACAATTATAGCGCTCTTTTGTGTCTGCGGAGGGGTTTTGGGAAACAAATTAATTCTGAAAGATTCATTCAGACAGAACAGAACCCCGCTCCGGAGATCAGCGAAGGGGAAGTGAGCTGTTGGCGCCGGCATCGTCTGGCAAACCATGGAAATAATGAAAACAAAAACAACAACAAAAGCAAACACGCAAAAACTAACAAGCCAAATCATGCGATTACACCAACAAAGTGCACTTTTAGGTCGAATGTATCTCTCTCGTGGAACATAATGGGGATTATGACTCACTGAAACACATTGTTCTAACAGGTTTCTCCTCATCCTCCCAAAATAAGGTTTAGTCACTGCCAGGGTCACGATGTGCCTTTAATTTAGACACTTTTCTGTTTTAGCATTAGTATAGGCCTACAGCACTGGTGACTCATTGGGTGACATGGTTAAATTGAGCAGCAAGTCTATTCCAGTGGCAGGTGTGGGAGCAGATGCAACCCTCTCCACATCCTTTGTGGTAGATCTGATTTGAGGTTTTTGACATTCTAATCTTAACGTGAGACCTGGGTGCTCAGCCAGTACCTACATCCGGATGCATTCTCGCATGTGAGTGCCTGTGTTTGTGTTCTTTGATGAGTAATCATTTTGGCTGATGCCTTTATCTGAAGAGATTCACAACAATTACAGTGACAGCCCCCTGGAGCAGCCTGAGGTTAAAAGAATGATTTGCAGGCAGTCTGTGTACGCAAAACCATATAATTTTCTTTCTTTGGGGAAACATAAAAGTAGATAGTTTGGAGAATTTACACACTGTTCTTTTACAGTATGAAAGAACACAATGACTGGAGGCTGTCAAGTGCCAATAAAAAAATTAAATAAATCCAAATACTGTAAACTGTAAAAATTGAGAATACAGTGAATAATTATTAAGGTTCTTCTATGCCACCACGATGCAGAATCTTAAGGATCTCTGACTATCAACCATACTTATTGTCTGTTGACACAATCCTATTGTGTTTTTGTCATTTGCATTTATTTAATGTATCTTTTTATTTTTATATTTATTTATTGTACTGTATATCTTTAAGTAGTGTTTTAGTTAAACTAAATTCACATGACAAATACCTTAAAATACCTTAAAACGCTGTCTAAAACAAAAATTTTTTCCAAAAAGGGTCTGTGTTTTCTTTCTTTCTTTTTTTTTACCCAGAAATGAAATATGGCAACATGATAATTCTGATTTTTTAAATATATATTAGGGCAAAAGTGTAAGGCTACACTGGCAATACTAGAATGATTTGCAAACAAACAAACAAACAAACAAACAAACAGACAGACAGAAAAACAAAAAACTGTGAAGTATTAATAGAAAACTGATGTTAAATAGATTTTTTTTTTTTTATTCAGTGTTACTTTTCTTCGTAATTATTTACAGAGCGGCAACCTCCCGCTCTCTCTCGTGAAGCCAACAAGTAAGTGACTAAAACTGCAATTCATCGACTGGCTGCTTGAGGCTGGCTGCAAAAGACAGTCAATCCCATAGACTCCCCATGTTAAAATGGCCAACTTTACAGCAGAAAAAAACATGTTTTCAGCCTGGTGCAAAAAATGATTTTGGTCTATATAGCTAATTTTGCCCTTCATGGCAATTGTGAGGGGGGTAATTGTTTTTTATAACTCATCCGTTTAAATTATATTATGCCTTAAATTTCTGCATAATTAAGGGAATGGCCACTTGAGTTACAGATGAATTGCCACTGCTGTCACAGCTGTCGCGCTAGGTGGGCGTGGCTTCAGCAACCAGCTCCCGCCCTTTTGCCCATTTTCGATTGTCCGGGAGAGTCCAGGCGGCAAGGAAGTCGACCGCGTGCCGCCATCTTGTAGCAGAACTTCACTTGCGTTAGCATCCCATTGACTCCAATTCATTTTGGCGTCACTTTGACAGCGAATAACTTTACATCTGAGGCGTTTAAAGACTCCATTTGTCCATTATTTATTTCTAAAGATACACGACAATGTATAAAGGGCTCCATTACCTTCTCTGTTACATTATGGCCCCGTAGAAAAAGTTTTTGTAAAAAATAGGCTAACGATTGCGTCATAATCACTCGACTCTCTGTCGCATTACCGTACAGACAGGAGGAGAAGCTCGCAGGCAATTAACTTAATATGGCGTACTGGCGTTACATTTTAAAATACTATACAAAATAATTAATCAGAATACTTACTCCTGCTCACTCACGACAAAGAACTCCCCACTCAAGCTCGCCGTCTCTGCAAGATTAACGATGGCAGTTTGCACGCACAGCCACTTAGAAGATTTACATCTGTCAGACAGGTTGCTGACGTCGTCAAGCTTCGTTTGAGTCTGCGCGTCTGAAACGGAAGTGCTAAAAAACGCTAAAATGGGCTTCACTTGTCTCAATTGAGTTCCAATGGGGTCGCTGTGTCCATTTCTTTTACTGTCTATGGGAGAGTTGCGTGGTGAGGCGGTGCCAAGATGGCGACGGCTCGCTCTGCACACTTTAGGCTTCAAAACTCTCTTCAGGAGTCTACGGGTGACGTCAAGGACACTACGTCCATGTTTTTATACAGTTTATGTTATTTACAAGTAAAATCAACAAATTCTACGCATTTGTTTTTTTTCAACTTGAAATAAATAGTAAAATATTCCAAACATGGCATCTCCCTTTTGAAGCATGTGAATGCTTTCCTACTTTATTAAATGTGCCTGCATCTGAAAAATATTTAACAATTATTATTACAACGTTTGGTTGGTGAAAACATGTTAACCCAAAAAGTAGTTTGTGATGAAAACTAACTACAAAGCCCAAAATGCAATGCATCAAGTGGGAGGAGTCAGTCAGCTGGAGGAAATTGAGTAATCAAACCCATTTAAAACAGGTGATCGTGAGTGTTGAGTGAGTGTGTGCCTGTTGAGTCTTTGTCTGCTGATTCAATGGTCAGAAGTTTGAACTGCCTGGTGATAGTCAGTGCACTTTGATTGCAGATGAATGCAGTAGTCCATGATCACATGCACACTCCTGCTAGCTGCTGGTCATCAGTGGAGTCTCTTTCCTTCTGCTTGTACAAAAGGAGTGTGACATGTTCATTAAACAGCAGGAATCCCGTTAAAAACCCCAGCATCTACGTCACATCACTCAAATGCAATTAGTCAAACAAACGGCCACAAGAATGCTAATTGTCCCCTGATCTCTCTCTTTTCTGTCCTCACCGCTCTATCCTTTCTTCTGTTTCATCCATAGCCTCCATCATAACGGCAAATCATACTTTGATGTCTGATATTAAATAGTGAAGTCCAAAAACATCAAACATTTGTATTTTTATGCTATTGATCCTTTTTTTTTACACTTATTTTTTTATTCTAGATGTTTTTTTTATTGATTTTTTATTTTATTTTTTATTACAGTATATTTATTTTTTTTTCATTCTATTTGTTATAGCTTCCATCCTATGTTCACTAATCTAGATATCAGAGTGATGTCTAATATGAAATATTGTTTTTGTATTATGATTTATATTGATTTTTATTATGATTTATTTTAGTTTGACCACTATTTTTAATTGCTTATCTAATTCAATATTTTAATTTGGTTTCATATGTTTTAATTTTGTTTATTACATTTATGTAATGTTGTTTTTGTTCTATTTAAATTTATATTTTGTTTTTTATACAATTTATGCTAATTTTATTTTTTATAAAATTCTAGTTTTATTTATTTTTATACATTTTCATTATTTTGTGTAATGTGTTTTTATACATTCTATTTATGTAATGTTGTTAGTTTTTATTCTGTTAGGTTTATTTTCATTTGTTTTTATATGCGTTATGCAAACACATGACATTCTATACCATGGAAACTTAAAGAGACTCCTCTGAGGCTTCATTGGAACTTCTAATGGTTCTTTAATAGCATTATTATATGTAATTGTTCTATGACACCACAGGAACCTACAGGTTCTTTATGAACTTATTTCCTCCGTTAACAAACTGATACCTAGGCTCAGTATGCCGATCTGAAGATCTTTTATAACCAAGAACCCCTATAGTGAAATATTCTGTAAATGAAGAGGTTTCTCAACATAAGTGTGTATACAATCATGCACTTTATTGCCAAATTCCATCACATTCTGTCCTTGTATGTAAGAGAAAGAGAGGTGGGCTTTACTCCTAACATGACTAGTGCTGCTTCTCCTAGGTGATGTGGTGTAAATGTAAAACAGTCCTGTGGAGTGAGTGAGAGGGGAGTGGGGAAACCTGCGGTGTAAATATCTGCTGTCTCACCTCAGTGCCTCTCCTTGATTAGCTGCAGAAATGTAGTTTACTCTTCACCCCTAATGCAGAGAAAAATGGATATGTGTGTGTGTTTGGACCGTGTTTGAACTCCCGTTCAAGTGCACTCTTGTCTGCTAAAACCTTTTTTGAGTCCAAATTGAGGATGACATGGGAAAGTGTTTTTTGACACTTCCTTAAGGCATGAAAAATCCCCATAAGCACTCCCTGGACCAGAAACGGCACTCATTAAAATAGTTCAACCTAATGTCTGTATGCCACAATAGTGTGATCGCTGCAGATTTTATAGGCTCATTGCCCCGGTTTGCCTGCTTGGCTTACATGGTAAGTAAATTACTGTAAATACTCCTTTTTACAAACTGAGGGATGAGTGTAAACTAGATTTGTATTTCCTGAAGGAAGAATAGTGTTACAATCTTACAAAGGTTTAAGGCTCTGTGTCAATGTAATGCAGCATCAGAGTACATGTAGCTGTACTTGACCATGAGCAAAAGTGCTGCTGGTCTAAATATTAGACTGTCTGTGTTTTGGCTATTCACATCATCATCATCATCATCATCATCATCATCTATGTGAGTATGATAGTGGTTAATCGTTGTTCAATATTAATCTTACATTTCAAACACAATATTGCTAGTCTCTTGGTCTACTTTTTTAAAATAGTTACAAAGGAACCCAAAACAGAATTAACTGTTTTGTCACCAAGCAACAATAGCGGTGCCTTTACTAAAATTAACCATAGTTTTATCATGGTAAAAGTCTAGTAACCCTTTTGTTGGGGGGGTTTTATTCATAGTAAACCATTGTTAATTTTCGTAAGGACATTCCTGAATGAATCTTTTTGAATGAATCATCTGAATTAAGAACAACATTCTGTCTACTTGTTGCATAACTTGATTTAATTATTTTGGCATGAATCAAATGATTTAGTAACTAACTAAAGACAGGCACTTTTTGAATGAATCCGTGTTTTTAAATGAACAAACCA
The DNA here is from genome assembly GCF_003368295.1 of Carassius auratus. Lineage (NCBI taxonomy): Eukaryota > Metazoa > Chordata > Actinopteri > Cypriniformes > Cyprinidae > Carassius > Carassius auratus. The sequence goes on along the minus strand of NW_020524004.1, from coordinate 36,998 downwards.
ATTGTAGATTTTTTTTTTTTAACTAATTGAGCCTCCGTGAATCTGTTTTTGAACGAATCGGTTGAATGAACAAATGAGTCAAACGAATCACTCATAATCCAGAACTCGGAAGCCACGTTTCAGCAAGAGTCACAGAAAAGTCCCAACCATTAATGCAGCTGCTGCGATGAAGTCATTGCACTTCATTACATTATGAACGGAACATTCTATCAATGTAAGTCACAAAATTTTTACGTTTTAATCTTACATTTCTTTAAAAAGTATAACACAAAATAGGGGAGTAGTTGAGAAAATTTTGATTTATTATTGTTTGGTAGTGGCACAACAGTTACACACTTCACATTTAGGTTGAAAACAGTCCAAAAAATAATATTTGGTACTCAGTGTGGTATATTTATGTTGTCGTGAAGTGTTTGTGAATTTTCTTGATAAAACCTTTTTGTGGTAACATCTCTCTTTTCCTCTCAGAGCTCCTAGAAGTCTGGCTTCCCCTGTGTTCCTGAACCTGAAAAAGAAGTAGCAAACTGTGAGTGCCCTTGTCAAAAAAAGTACACCCCCCCCCCTTAACTGCTGGAGAATTCTCCTGCTGCTGCAAGGAATTCTGGGTAGGCATGTGTGGGGATGCTGTTAGGGTTCATAAAAGTCAACCCATGGGGGATTTACATGTATGAACTGAAGCTAAACTTAATCAGCATACTGCTAAGATCGATAAATCAAACTTTAAGCCCTGTAACTGCAGGCTTTAAAACAACAGCAAACAAATGGTCTTGATTGCAGTATAATTTTTATTTAGACAACCACCATTCGTGCCAATTTTGCTCATAACCGTAATTGTGATCCGCATTATTATCATCGCAGTGCTGTATGCCATCATTATTCCATAGGAACATCTACAGATGCGGATCATCTACAAGGACACATGATGGGAGACATTCATGGAAAGCCATTGGTGCTCTCGTGTTGTGTGTCATGATGATTGTTTTCAGCACGTGCAACAATTTAGATTTATGAATGCATAAATATGGACCATCTCGCTTGAAAATATACAATGACTCTCAGAGGGCAAAATCAACGTCTATAGTGGCTTCAATTATACGCCGTATAAAAGCCAGTGGGGAGAATCCATTGTTTGTGTTCAACAGTGGGCCACAAATCCATTGTGTTACGAGTATAGGCCTACAGTCTTGTTCAAAATAATAGCAGTACAATGTGACTAACCAGAATAATCAAGGTTTTTAGTATATTTTTTATTGCTACGTGGCAAACAAGTTACCAGTAGGTTCAGTAGATTGTCAGAAAACAAACAAGACCCAGCATTCATGATATGCACGCTCTTAAGGCTGTGCAATTGGGCAATTAGTTGAAAGGGGTGTGTTCAAAAAAATAGCAGTGTCTACCTTTGACTGTACAAACTCAAAAATATTTTGTACAAACATTTTTTTTTTCTGGGATTTAGCAATCCTGTGAATCACTAAACTAATATTTAGTTGTATGACCACAGTTTTTTAAAACTGCTTGACATCTGTGTGGCATGGAGTCAACCAACTTGTGGCACCTCTCAGCTGTTATTCCACTCCATGATTCTTTAACAACATTCCACAATTCATTCACATTTCTTGGTTTTGCTTCAGAAACAGCATTTTTGATATCACTCCACAAGTTCTCAATTGGATTAAGGTCTGGAGATTGGGCTGGCCACTCCATAACATTAATTTTGTTGGTTTGGAACCAAGACTTTGCCCGTTTACTAGTGTGTTTTGGGTCATTGTCTTGTTGAAACAACCATTTCAAGGGCATGTCCTCTTCAGCATAGGGCAACATGACCTCTTCAAGTATTTTAACATATGCAAACTGATCCATGATCCCTGGTATGCGATAAATAGGCCCAACACCATAGTAGGAGAAACATGCCCATATCATGATGCTTGCACCTCCATGCTTCACTGTCTTCACTGTGTACTGTGGCTTGAATTCAGAGTTTGGGGGTCGTCTCACAAACTGCCTGTGGCCCTTGGACCCAAAAAGAACAATTTTACTCTCATCAGTCCACAAAATGTTCCTCCATTTCTCTTTAGGCCAGTTGATGTGTTCTTTGGCAAATTGTAACCTCTTCTGCACATGCCTTTTTTTTTAACAGAGGGACTTTGCGGGGGATTCTTGAAAATAGATTAGCTTCACACAGACGTCTTCTAACTGTCACAGTACTTACAGGTAACTCCAGACTGTCTTTGATCATCCTGGAGGTGATCATTGGCTGAGCCTTTGCCATTCTGGTTATTCTTCTATCCATTTTGATGGTTGTCTTCCGTTTTCGTCCACGTCTCTCTGGTTTTGCTCTCCATTTTAAGGCATTGGAGATCATTTTAGCTGAACAGCCTATCATTTTTTGCACCTCTTTATAGGTTTTCCCCTCTCTAATCAACTTTTTAATCAAAGTACGCTGTTCTTCTGAACAATGTCTTGAACGACCCATTTTCCTCAGCTTTCAAATGCATGTTCAACAAGTGTTGGCTTCATCCTTAAATAGGGGCCACCTGATTCACACCTGTTTCTTCACAAAATTGATGACCTCAGTGATTGAATGCCACACTGCTATTTTTTTGAACACACCCCTTTCAACTAATTCAACTAATTGCCCAATTGCACAGCCTTAAGAGCGTGCATATCATGAATGCTGGGTCTCATTTGTTTTCTGAGAATCTACTGAACCTACTGGTAACTTGTTTGCCACGTAGCAATAAAAAAATATACGAAAAACCTTGATTATTCTGGTTAGCCACATTGTACTGCTATTATTTTGAACAATACTGTATGTGTGTGGAAAAAACAAGTGTGTGTGTGTGTGTGTGTTTGTGCTTGACATTTAACTATGGAAATAAAATAAAAACACCCGCTGATTATTATTGTTTCCATTTTGACAGTTCTGAATCGGCTATTCAGACTGAATTTAGCTCTTTTCCAAAAACAAGTGTACTGCTGATTTAGGCACAGTATTATATTATACAGCATAATATAATACCGTGCCTAAATCAGCAGTACACTTGTTTTTGGAAAAGGGCTAAATTCAGTTCTGTACTATACAGTACAGACCAAAAGTTTGGACGCACCTTCTCATTCAAAGAGTTTTCTTTATTTTCATGACTATGAAAATTGTAGAGTCACACTGAAGGCATCAAGGGCTATTTGACCAAGAAGGAGAGTGATGGGGTGCTGCTCCAGATGACCTGGCCTCCACAGTCACCGGACCTGAACCCAATCCAGATGGTTTAGGGGTGAGCTGGACCGCAGACAGAAGGCAAAAGGGCCAACAAGTGCTAAGCATCTCTCGGGGAACTCCTTCAAGACTGTTGGAAGACCATTTCAGGTGACTACCTCTTGAAGCTCAAGAGAATGAACCTAGAATATGACATTTTCAGTGGTTTCACACTTTTTTGTGTTATGTATATAATTCCATACATAATTCCACATGTGTTAATTCATAGTTTTGATGCCTTCAGTGTGAATCTACAATTTTCATAGTCATGAAAATAAAGAAAACTCTTTGAATGAGAAAGTGTTCCCAAACATTTGGTCAGAGATATATATATATTATTAGTCTTCATAAATTTTTATTTCTGTTTTAGTTATCTTAGTACATTTAGTTAAACTTTAGGAGATTGGGAATTGACAAGCTGGTTGAAACATACACTGAAACGACTTAGAATATGATGGAACAAATAAGCACTAATATTAGTTAAATGGTGTTACTAGCTTGAAAATAATACTAATAATCATTTTGCTATTGTCAAAGGCATCAGGCACACTGTCAAAAATTACGTATTACATAATGTGTTCTGTGTTCATTGGAACTTAAAATGTTTTTTGTAATGGCATTATGGAAACGTATACATGTTCTAAGCAGCAATTAAGCCAAAAAATTGGCTCTTTTTATTTAAAATGTTAATGCCACTGAAGCAATAAAATCTTTCAAAAGTAATTTAGTGTTGTAGGAAATATTAAAGGTTTTATGACACTGTCTGAAAATTCTTCTACAGCATCAAAAAAAAAAAAAAAAGAATTCTTTACAGAACCTTAAAGTTTATATGAGTGCTGCAAAGTTTCATATAAGCTCAAAACTCACATCTTTTTTTATTTATTTTTATGTATCAAATAAATTAAAAAAATAAATTTTTTTCAAATAGTTCATTCTCCGATGTAAGAACACTGAGTGGCTTTTCATCATCAAAAACTCAGAGCTTGAGGAAGTTGAACAGCGCTCTCGAGTTTTGTTTATGCTGCAGTATACTTTGATCACGCGGCTTTGTTTGGGTTGATTGCGCTGGTGAGGGCAGATCCCACAGAGATCTATCTGCTCCATGGGGCTAAAGGAGAATAGACACAGAGCTGGACTCACCGGATAACAGGAACACATTAATTTGTCTTGGTTCTGCTTGCTGTGGGGGTTTTGTGGATCTGCGCTGAAGAGAAAAGGTAATTTCAATACAGAGCCAACGCCATGTGGTGCTGTAAACATGTTCCTATACTGTTTCTTACCATTGTTGTATGTTGTTCTTCCTTTCTTCCCACTCTCTCGCCATCTTTATCCATTATACTTTCACTGCTGCCTTAATCTCATTCTTTTTCTATCATGTATTTTTGCCATGATGCAACTAAGAAAACAGATTGTCATAGCAAAACTTCAGATAATGATCTGATAAATTTGAAAGTGAGAAACGGAGAGAGATGTGAACATATTAGCGAGACCAAAATAGAGACTTTTGAAGTTCTAATTGTTTTCAAGCCAAGATAACCATATTTACCTAACAATTTCAGAAGTAGAAACGTCTAATTTAGGTTTGGAGAATGTTCCCTTAATGTTCTTATAACCTCTATGTTCCCATACGTTTAATTTTGATATTTCGGTAACACTTTACAACAAAATTTCATTTGATATCATTAGTTAACTACTTTAGTTAACATGCACTATTGAAATGTGCTGCTAATTTATTAATCTAAATGTTAATTTTAACATTAATTAACATCATGTAATGGACCTGAACTAATATGAAATAATAATGAACAGTCGTATTTTTATTGACTAATGTTAGCAAATGTATACTAATGGGACCGTGCAAGAGTTACTATTTTTTATATTATATTTCTTCTACAATTTTATATAAAAATACATTTATTTTTATATTTAATACCATAACACACACGCATTACCACCTCCTTCACAGCTTGCAGCTGCAGGCCTTGAGGCTGACTAACTGTTCTGACCCAACAATGACAGACTCTTCCCTCCCTCCCTCCATCCCTCTTTTACCAGATCGCTTCTCGCCTTGTCTGTCCATATCAAATCTCTCGGTTTCCACAGGCTCAAAGAGGTTCAGATGGTTTAAATGCTTCATTATCTTTCATTTTAACGGATATTAGAGCGAGCCTGCGGTGGAAAGTGCTGCCTGTCGGGTCTGTTCTGCGCAGCTTCATTGAACGTCAGCTTCTCTCCCCCATAAATATACAACAAGCCTGCAGAGGACCAACCAGCAGAGATTGGCCCCTTCTGAGGCGTGATGCCACAATATAGTTGAAATGGAGGATGAGTGGTAGTGTGATCTCTGCATGAAAAAATGACCCATGCAACTTTAAGACAGGTTAAATGGGAATTTAAATGGAGAGTAGACCAAATTTCTAATTTTAATCACGTACATGCACTTAAGATATAAAAAAAATACTGTTCTGTGGAGTGAAAAGTTGCGTGTTTGTGAAAAACAAATCCACAATGAAGATGCTTTAAGTCCATAATCCTTTAAAATGCTTTCTCTTATAAACATGTGAAGAAAAGACAGATTTTCAGGGAATCACCGATTTAATTCATTGATTATTTTTGGTGGTCTTTCGCACCAATCTTGTGCATGCACGTATGGATTAAAACTACTTTTTATATGCATGTAAGCACACTTATAGATCTAATCTGCAAATCTCAGATCGTATGCTCATTTCCGCTGAAAGGTGCTCTTAAGGAAAATGCAGCAAATCCTTTGGGAGAGAATGAAAATGAAGGCGATAAACCAGATAGATATGGAGAAGGAGACAGGAGAGAGCAAGGAAGATTTTTTTTCTTAGTCATGCAGTGCTGGGAGACATACAGCACTTAAACTCACCCTTGACAAGAAGTACCATGTTATAGGGGTCCTATTATGCTCTTTTTACAAAGTCTTGATTTTGTTTTGGGGGTGTACTAGAACAGGTTATCATACAAGGTTTTTTTTAGAAAAACACATTATTTTTCACATATTTTACTTTATTACAACACCTCTCTCCCCAGTCTGGCATGAACGGATTAAATAGTTCCTGTATCAAATAAAGGCCCGCCTTCTGAAATACGAAATGTGCTGTGATTGGTTAGCTTGGGCCAGTGTGTGTTATGATTGGCTCCACTCTGTGCCTGGTCGGGAAATGCCTTTACAATAGCCACCTGCTGTGAGCTTCAGTGTAAATATTGCATCAAAATCACATACATTTTAGTGTGATTTTAAACCCGGATGATGGGCATCTGTTCCGGATGCCTCCTGGATGCCTTCCTGGGTGTGTACCACCGGAAGGAGGGCTGGGGGAAGACCGAGGACACACTGGAGGGACTATGTCAGACATCGGTATCCCCCCGGAAGAGCTGGAGGAAGTGTCTAGGGAGAGGGAAGTCTGGGCATCTGTGCCTTGTGAGCACCCTGTGAGCCAGCCCCGGATAAGCGGAAGCAGATGGATGGATGGAATGATTGTAACCACTCTAAAATTGTATGCATTGAAAATATGCGTTGTCATTTTTGAAAAATGATTTCTGTTAAAAAAAAAAAAATCTCCTTTTGAAGTGGACTTTAAGCTTTGTTACTTTGCAGATCTTTTTTATGCTCAAACAGCAACACTACAGACTTAACTAAAGTTGAAAAAGTAAATAAGCACAATAGGAACCTTTAATGCTCCAGCTCTCCTGGGATTTCACTGCAGCACTTCCCCACCTGTTTACCTGAAATAATGAGTCTTGAAATTTGTAGGAAACCAACTGTGAGATGTACACCTGTGGAACAAATGCACATCCTACTGCTTTCACTGCATGGCACACATCCAGTATTTCTGTTGAATTTATAAAACAAACCAATCATTGATGACCAATCAATTAATCTAACAGATTAATTACAAAAATGTAGTATATATATGTATATCTAGCAAATATATATACTACTAATATTTTTGCAATATCAAACAAATTATGCTTATTATAAGCCATATGGAATAAAGAACAGACCCTGAAAACTGTTTCAGAATTAGGGTAAAAGCTCGAATTTGTTGGAGTTAGCCTGATAAAAACGAAGTTTTCTCCCAGCTTGCATGCTGGGATATCCAGCTGTCTGTCAATGCCACATCCTCCCTGTGATTAATGTCTGCATGCTGTGGGGAAAACCGGAGCGGAAGGCAGAAAGGAACGGCACTATGTCTTTGTCTCCGAACCTGCACGACTGCACATCACCGGGGCTGTTTGTACACTCTGTATCCTGCACAGATCTTCAGACAAAGAACACTGAATGATGACTTTTGAAGATGCTTTCTGAACCAGATCCTTTCATGGGAGGAAATTACTCTTTGTGGGAGACAGAGCTGGGATCATGTCATGATTATGACCAACGGAGAAACTCATAATTCATTAAAAACTGGAACAATACTAGAATTACCTAGAACGAGACTTGTAATCTTGCCACGTCTCATAAGGAGAAGATTCAGAGCTCATCACTTACTGAAGTTTGTTTTTGTTTTCCGAAGTGTCACCACAGACATACCCAAACAAATACAAATGTACGAGTGGTGCATTTTCTCACCCTTGTGCTCGCTTGCTAATCTTTTTCCTAGAAAAGGCAGAAGTGAATCTATTCAGCGGTGTGGATAAAAGCCATGATCTTGTGTAGCACGATAACGTGGAGACAAAGCTGACTTGGTATCAGCCTCCTCTGTGTCTAAAGCCTTCTTTCCTGGGTTCTTACATTTAAGGCGTAGATTATTTAGGTGCCGTTCAATAAATTTTCCCCATCATAAATAAATAAATAAATAAAGCTCAGTGTTAAAAATTAAGGCCATTAAAAAAATGTCTCACCAGACATTTCATCCGGTCTCGACACTATTGTGATCGCGGAAAGGCGCAAATGAAAACAGACGTGACATGTTGTGCCGAAGTCTTTCCATAACTACACTTCTTCAAATGAGTATCAGTGAAACTGAATAATGTTGAGATTTTAAGATTTCAGTGGTTCAGTCACATTTGCCCTCTTCTCCGGCTCCCCCTGTGGTCTCTCTGCAGGCCCAAAAGGAGGAAATGTAATATTATTAGTGGGCATCTGGAAAGGTTACCTCGTTAGAGAGACAGAGAGAAATTTAATTCAGGAAAGCTGTGTTATTAGCGCAAAAGCCAGCCACTAAAGGGCATAGCAGATTCCCTTTGGGGACAATAGAAAGTACCTAATGACTTTTATAGGATTCAGATGATCAGATGTTCCAGAATCGTGTCTATGACTCTGAGTTTAGCAAGCACAACTTGTAAGCAACTGCACAGAACTATGCTAGCTTCCTTTTTTTTTGAGGTGATTTCTGGTAGTCAGCATCCAATATTAGCTATAATAGATATTACAATATTAACAGTAATAAAAACAACAGTAAATTAGCAAATGAACACATTTTATTGATGCTATAATTATAAATGTAGCTATAACAGTTGCTCCAGCAGTAGGGATGACCCTATTTTGTCACTCTGTTTCTAGTGAATATTTTTCAAGATATGTTTGTTTTAAAACATTACTGTGTAGATACATTAATTAAAGTCTACAAAAAAAGAAAAAAAAAAGAAAAAAAAAAGGCCAATGAATATCTGTTGAACACTATGGTTCAAAAGTTTTTGGTCAGTACAATAAAAAAACGTTTTCTAATTCAAAGAGGTCATATGACATTGCTAAAAATAACGTTATTTGGTGTAATGAAATGCGTTTATGTGGTTTAAGGTAAAAAAACAACAACAACAACAAAAAAAAACACATTATTTTCCACATACTGTACATTATTGCTGCTTCTCTGTGTCCTGCCTTCTGAAACGCATCGATTTTTACAAAGATCTTCATTCTGAAAGGCGAGGTGTATGCCGATTGGCCAGCTATCCATGGCATTGTGAATCATGTGACGGAAATGTTACACCCCTTACCATACTGTGATGCCTTGTCCCGGTGCGACGAGACAAAACCAATAGAACCCATTATAAACGAGGCATTTGTTGCATCTAGTGGGGACATAATTATGGATTATAATGACTTATATTCTCTTTTTACGCATTTTGTTGCGTATCGCGCATCATAAACCTAAAACCATGTCTGCATTTGTGACTGGAGAAACAACAAACAACAAGCCAACTCTACACTGCTTAAAACTCTCATTTGAATCATCGCAGTGTCAAATTCTTTAAATATGAAAACATACTTACAGGTTATGAGTCAGAAAACAATCCCCTTTCTGAGAGCACACATCCGAAGCACACTGTCACATGGCATGTGAATAATAAACTAAGTTCTCTTTCATGTCTTATTGTGCTTAAACTGTCAAATACACAAAAGTTTGTTAAAAACACGTAAGTTACAAAAGCAGTCGGTAATGTCTGTGAAGGAAAACAGCTGGGAAAGAAATTGCATGGTTATATTAGATCTGTGTGATATTCAATAAATTAGTAAATCTACTGCTCTCTTGTCTGCTCTGAGGTTGGGACTCTAAATAGTGTTCTGTGCTCATCTGTGCAGCTAACGATAGAACAATTAGCATGCTTTGCTCAAACTTTTGCCATGGTGTTATGGTGTTATGGTGCATTGTCGTGTAGGATAGATCGTATTTATGAGCTGAAAGCACATATATATTTTATGACTTATAATTTAAACATATAAAAAATATTTAAAAAGCATTATGCCATATTTGTAAACTACTTATTATTATTATTTCTTTTCATATATATATTTTTATTTTAATTGGTTGCTTATAATCATTATTTCATTTTTAAGAATCACTGTAAATGTGAACTCAGTGGCTGTACCATTTAAAATTTAGAGGTCAGTAATACTTTTTTTGTTTATGAGATTGAAACTGTTAACAGACAGTCAGTCTTTTTTATTTTTGATTAAATTAGAACAAAGTAGTCTCAGACTTTAGGACCTCACACTCGTAGTATCCAACTCTGCGATCGCACACACGCATGCACACACAGACGCACACACACACACACACACACACACACACAATATTCAATTACTGCCAATAACTGGAACCTCAGTCTATACTGCCTAAAAACAACTGCAAAACACACATTCTCTCTCAGACACAGACTCCTGCACAAGAATGCCATCAATAAAATTAGCACTGAGGGCTGCAACATTGTTTACGACCTTCAAAACGACATTGTCTCATCTGACTGCACTCCTCATACATGACACAGTAAATCTGTTCCCATCTACGCTGCCTTTATTATTACCCAGCGCCTAGTTATGGCCATGATGAACTTAATGCATGGAGCTCCGCTATATACCTGCACTTTAGATTATTTTCAATTACATTAGCTGCTCGGCTTTCATTTAGAACACCCCCCCCCCACACTTCCTTATCACCCCTATAACAAACACAGATGGACGGCTAAATCAATGATCATTGTACGAGCACAAAAGGATAAGCATGACTGTAAACATTATGATTGATGCCGGCTGGGTGTTATGTATCTTATATAAAAGAGTCTGTAATTAGGAATCAGGGCATGTTTGGTATTATGTCAGCATGTGTTTTATCTTCCTGTATCTATTCTTGCTTTGTTAAACTCTACTGGGATATATTGACATTAATGTGTAACATCCATTAATCAAATAGTGCCTATTTGTACTGCATTTGTATTTCCGGCAGGAAAAACAACCATTATCTTTAAGTGGCTGTTAGTGGCTGTTCTGGACACTTTTAGTTTTAGCATCACTAGATGCGTTTTGCTGGTGTGTATTTTAAAAAAAAAAAAATTTTTAAACATAAACTGTACTGTATATAAATTATTTTAAACCAAGTTACTACATATAAAACTGCTCCATAGATGACATTCAGAGCTTTTTACTGATTTTTACAGGCTTTAGAAAAATTCCTGACATTGAAGACTATGCTAAAAAAATAATAATAATTAAGCTCTTCATCACAGGAATAAATTACATTTTTATTGCTGTTTTTACTGTATTTTTGATCAAATAAATGCAGGAGACTTTCAAAACGATTAAAAATCTTACTGAACCCAAACTTTTTTACAGTACTGATTAGAAAGATTAAATGTACATCTTCCTCCCACCGGTATTAGGAACCCCTGATGTTGCGCTGTTTAATTAACAAAGCATTTTTAATTTTAAATCCCTGTCCATGGGAGATCCCTTTCAGTTAGTTATTTACTTGAGTAAAAAAATACATTCATAGACTAGATCCGTTCACCTCCCACCTAGAGCCTCCCCCGTGGTTGACAGTATATCCTCGAGTGGTTACTTCCTCTTGTTATTTAAAGAAAACTCACAGCAGACACTGAGTCACTGACAGCAGCAAGAAAAGGCCATTTGATCGAAGTACCTTGGAGACAACACATACACAGTCAGGTACACACATACTCACCATAACAAGAAGGTGACTTCATTTGTATCTGAGAGTGCGGACATAGGGAATATGTCTCAGGACGGGTCTGTCTTGTTGGTCTAGGATTCCGGTGTCTCCTGTTTACTTTCACTGAGGGTCAGTGGAAGGTTTTAATTAAGTCTACGGTGGCAGTGACTGAACGCCTTTGCTGCTGTGGTCACCTTCAACTCACATCTGTCATCAAGTAGTCCCACGACAACCTATTAGAAGACACAGACAGAAGTGGCTAAAACTGTGGCTAAAACGGCTTTAGTGCCTTAAAGTTGACATTAATTCAAAGTTATTACCCAATTACCAGTGATTCAATGGTGCTCAGTTTCCCCCCCAAAAAATAAATTACAATGAGTTTTAAGAAACATGAATATAATGGAAAGTTCACAATATATAAACTCTGAAATTATAAAAATTATATTAATCAGTTTCCTTAAGTAAATGTAGATATTGTCACTATAAACAAAAATAAATGATAATAAATACTGTTATTATGCTTAAAAAAGGACAATAATCTTAGAAAACATATAAAGTTATATTAAAATATATTTCTTAAATTAGTTAAATAAGTTTAGAAGTTTAAAAAAGACCAGTTATCCTTAAAAAAATGACAAATGAGCTGAAAAATAGGACTATATTGAAAATTGAATAATGTACAATATATAATCTCAGCTTTTGTCAGGATAACTGTTCATATTAAAATCTTATATTTAGCAATTTTGAGCACATGCAAAACTACTGAGTTTTTCTCCATTTTAGACTGATTACGGCAGAGAATATCTAATATCTCATTTTCTTTTTGAATTTATACACACACACACACGCACACACACACACACACACACACACTGCATTCTGACCCTGCAACAATGACGTTGCTAGGAATCAACCAGGATAGGAGCAATTTCCCTAAACGTCCAAAATACGGGTCATTATTGCTTAGCGTGATGTGTCATTTTAGACTGGGCTGTAAGATCATCAGAGAAAAGAGCGGAAATTGGGTGTAAAGATTACAAGGAGAGAAATAAAGGTTTCTCGAGCCAGCCTATCACACAACCTCACTATATTATTAATATGTGACAAATGACATCCATTTTTAACCCCGCTTTCCCTTCTGCAAACTCAGATATGATCCATCTCAACCTCTGTCACTGAAAATGGTGTAAAATGAGGAGGTGAAGTGTGATGATCACTTGCGGCGGGGATAATATCATACAATTATGTTGTTTCATCACTGTATCGTTGTATAACTTTGAAGAACTTACACGCGTCTGTCAGTCCTACCTGAGAAAAAAAAGCACAGAGAAAACGTGTGTGAAACAGTCTGAATCAGATCAAAGGCAAACACCTTCCTTTATGGTCTCCATAATTCAGCAGCTATTGCCGGGGTCAGATAGCTCCCTTTGAGTCACGAGCGTGGAGATGCATCTTTAATACGGCCCTTCCACAGAATAATGATGCAGTCAGCCATGAGGAAAGTGAATTTGTGTATATAAGAGAGTGAGACAGTGAGAGAGAGAGATAGAGAGAGAGCAGAGGATTGAGAAAGTGACACAAATGCTGGTGGGAGTTTCACAGGGAGACTTTTGTGATCCGAGCAGACCAGAGTCTATGAGAGAACAAGCCCAATCGCCCAGTGGAGAGCCCCTTCACGCTACTCAAACATTTACAAGTAGGATTTAATGAGGAATGAGGGGTTGATCGGTTGAAAGAAATGGAACTGGGACCCACTTTATATTAAGTGGCCTTAACTACTATGTACTTACATTAATTAATAATTTAGTACAATGTACTTATTGTGTACATACATGTTTTTACATTGTACTTATATAAAAAAAAAACGACATGTAATTACATCTGTATTTAATTTCTGTAATAACATTTATAATTACACTGTTGACCCATACTTTACACCTTAACCCACCCTTAAACTTACCCATACCTCCAACCCTCTCCCTAACCTTACCCCTATCCCACCTCAATAGCAGCAAAAGTGTTTTACAATACAATATGAACACAATAAGTACATTGTACTTATTTTTTTATGTAAGTACATAGTAGTTAAGTCCACCTATTATAAAGTGGGACCATTAACTCTATTATTCTCTAGATTTTGAGTATAGATGTTGAACCCAAGAAATTGAGGGATAGTTCACCCTAAAAATACAGTTCTGTCATCATTTAGCCCACACACCCTCACGTCCATCCAAATCTGTTACTTTCTTCTTTCTGTGGAACACAAATGAAGAAATATTACAAAAAGTCTGTTGTGCCATTTTCTGTAATGGGAACCAAGGGCTATTGAGCTGTAAAAAAAAAAAAAAGCTCCTTAAAAACAGTCCATATGATTTATGTGCTTTATTCGAAGCTATCTTTGTGACAAACGGTCTATGAAAAGTTTCTCTGTCTAGGTTTACTCATGCTTATATGCTAATATTCATTAAAATAAGGAACATTCAAAATGTAATGTGGTCAAGACCAGCCTGGAAATACTTTTGTCCCTGAAAACATTAGCACACCTTAGAACGTTCGTCAGCCAATCAGATTCAAGCATTCAACAGCCACGTATTATAATACAATATAATTATAAGACATTCTATGATTCTAAGGCCACTATAAACATTATTTAAATGTATTTTTCGAGTTGGGCCTAAATTTAGAATATATTTAATAAAGTTTGTGAATAGCATTCTCTGTCTTTTTCATTCATTAAGGAATATAATGTTGCCAATCCCATTTTGTTTAGCCAATAAAGAAAACAAAAGAGTCTGCCAAACTCTTGGGGCCAGTTCTAATAATGTAATTCAGTTCTTGCATCAAAGTCGCCCTTTAAAAAATGCCCGCCTTGAGAATATGAAGTTGCCTTGTTCCATTTTATGTTTTGCAACTCAGGCTAACATTAACTGTTCACTGATGGCAGAGAACTGAACATATACCTAGCTCAGTTCCATGCCTCTAGGGCCCCAGATCACTAATCATTTGATGCTGAAAGCAGCCGCTCCCTCTGCTGCAGGAACGAAGGGTCAAACGCATGTTAGAAGCGAGCTGCTTCTTACGCAGGACACGTCTTTCCCCACGTGCCTCTGAAGCAGCAGGGGACCCCATCAAGAGCAAGAAGAGAGCAGTAGAGGAGAGGAATGAAATCATTTCATCTCCTGCACTGTAATGCTCCCCCTTAAATCAGCCTGTGAGGAGTGTGCCAAGGCTCGGGGAACTGGAGGGAGGCAAGAAAAGCTGGAAAGAAAGACAAGAGTAATGTCGGCCCTGCTTTGATGAAAGATCTCAGGCAGTGGAAACAGAAACAGATCTATAAACAAGTAGATGATGGAAATAGAGGGTGAAAAATGTATGGAGAAAAAGCCAAATGATGGGAAAGACATTTTGCAGTCAATGGGAAATTTTGGCAGTCACAACATTTCCACTCCATCTGATGTTTAACAGATGTTTTTATCCAGGCAGTTAGAAATGAGGCACATCACAAGCAATTTGTCATAGGATCTCAAATTAAGTAATTGTGTTTGATAGCATCCTTTGGAAGAGATGACATTTGAAGCGTTTTGGGAAAAGAGTGGTTATGTCTTTTATGCACAAAATATTTTCACACTTTTTGCATGATTCGCATAATTACAGCTTGATTGGAAATTATGAAAAAATAAATAAATAAATAAAAATCTGTTAAGTGATATTTACTTTATTTTTTTTGCTGTCTTCACACATCGTGTCTTGACAGCTGTAATAATAATAAAAATGTATATATATATATATATATATATATATATATATATATATATATATATATATAAAATGTCATAATTTTAAAAATGTCATTTTTTGTATAATTTTTATATTTAAGTTTGAAAGTCTTGGAAGATACAGCACATAAAATAACTCCTAAAACAAACAATTCTAAAACAAAGCATCACATACTTCTTCACACTAAATGGTTGTGATATTGCAATCCACAATATTATATTGTAATAACATGACATATAATTCAGACACTGATTTTTAATTGTTTGGATACTGAACAATTATTTCAGGGATCTGAACTTTTTCCAGGCAACCTGGCATTAGGCTCTGTGTGAATTAGTGGTGTGTTTCAGTGAAAAAAATGGTGAATATTTAATACTTTCCTGTTGTTTAGTCACATCAGACTGTGACCAATATCTTTCTCTGGGCCAGTGAGAATATGTATGTGAACTAGAGATAGACCACACATCTTGATGCAATTTGGCGCAAGTATGTGACCTTAACAGAAGCAGTCAAATGCATCTGCCCTTCTTTCGAGGGTCTGATTCCATTGGTCCGCCTGAGCCGAAAGTGGGTCACAGAGAACTGGAAGAAGGTGCTGGCATGCAGCTCACTTGGACCCAAATGAGCTGTAAAATGGCAGTAAATGAGTTTGAAAGAAACTGGAGCCTCTCTACACGCACCAACCTACAAACAAGACAGAAAAACAGACAGTGAGAGAGAGAGAGAGAGATAGATGGAAAGCTCAACCAGCAACCCAGCAGGGTCTCTGCAGCCATTCCTAATCTGGCTCTTTTATCCGGTCCCTGTGGTCAATACCATCTGTGTGGAGTCCCAAGGCAACTTCCTCCAGACCAACACACACATTCTGAGGAGCGCACAACCTTCCAGCCTGCAGATCTCTGGTTTCTTGGAGAGCTTTTGGAACTAGTTTCTCAGTTAAAAGAAAATAGCTTGATGGCTCACCGAGGCCGAAGGGCTGGCAGACTAGTTATCCGCCACATCAAAGAGCCCATTCACAGTATCTTCCACTTGACTGAGATTTGTCTCGCCGCAGATTTTGAGATGTAGTTTCGGGGCTGCTCTTCAGAAAAATTCTACACATCACCTTTGAAAACCAGAGATCATGCTATAGTCAAACTCCCGTGGCCTGGTCAAGACCGATGTTATCCTTTAAACCCCAACAATGTATTTCTGCAGCTTGTTTGGACCTCACAGGATTGATTTTCTGTCTGATCAATCAATTACCGGTGACCTGCATAATCAATAATCTCTCACTTGGGGTGCATAGAGAAACAGGTAGGTCTGAGAATAAGGCTCTGATCTTGCACTGCTCAACAATGTTTCGTCGCAACCACAAATGCAATAGTAACATACATGTAATCTCGAATCAATAAGGACCTAGACTTAAAGGGACTTCACTGTACCATTATGATTTAAAAAATATGGCATTAAGCATAAACAATAGCATCCACTTCAGAGTTTATCTGTTTATCAGAGTTTAGTTTGTTGGTTGTTGTCAACTGCCAAGGGTTCTCAAAACTTTGCATTAATTTACCGTGTATTAATATAGAATTTAATGCACATTAAATAATGGATTTTGAATTCTATATTAATTCTAGAAGTGCACAATAAAATCTATGTTAATGGACATTATCAAACATTCAATTCTATATTAATGCATATTATACTGTTTTCATGAACATTAATTCTAAATAATTTCACATTAATGCGCATTGATTTTTATATTAAATGGATATTACAGCACATACAGTTATATATTAATACATTAATACCATATACATTTATACCAATGAAATTGAAATTCTACTACACTCTGTAGCTGTAAGTAAAATTTAACAAAAAACTTATTTAAAATAAAATCTAGAATACATTAATTTGCAGTCATATAGAATGTCTGCATGTGAATTACTATAGAATATCCAAATCATAGAAATGTGCATTTTAATATATTCATTAATAAACAATAAATATTAATTAACATTAATAATATTCATGTACATGAAATTCTAAATTAAATGCAAGTTAAATGATATGTTAATGACTGACATTAATGTCAATTTATGTAGAATTTAATGCGCCCTACTGCAGATTATTGTCGTTACTGCACCATACAGTATTCATCCATAACACGGAGTCCTCATCTAATACAGTCTTCAACTATCCATTCAGCTCTTCATGAGATAAGAATATTGAGCAGCCTAACACACACGTGCAGAATGGGTTGTGGGGAGGAGGAAAGCAATGAGGGAGGGGTGGGCTATCAGTTCTCGTTCAGCTCCAGCATAAGTCACACGACCACAGCTCATTCGCTCATCACACCTCATTACCGGGCCACATCGAATCGAGTTGATTGGCTGAAACCAATCAGATGGTGAAATGAGTATCTAAAGGGGAAAAAAGCATTTATCTCTCCTCTCTCTTTTATTCCACTCTTTCTATCTTATTCCCTTTCCTGGTGCAATGAAAAATTGACTTACCCTTTATGGCGTCCCGGAAAAATTGCAGATGCTGCGCACACAAAAGGAAGTGCATGAGTACCATTACCTAAACTTAATCCAGGCTATTTTCTCCATTTCCGTTCGCCTCTCTCACCTGCAGAAAAACACCAAATCGGGTCGATCTAAAGTATGAACAGAAGGAAATTCATATGGATTAGCTGGAGCTTCCTGGAGGGGATAAACTCCTCATATTAGATTTGGCTAATGCATCATCGGCATCATCAAAGCCTCACTGATGAAGTCATCAGGGGCTGGAGGACAAACGGCTCTTGACCTGCCACTAATGGATGTGAAATTCAGTGAAACAACAATTACAGCCTGTGATTTACCATGACAACTAGTACTATCATGACCTTACTGCTATTACTACAGGAAATGGCACTCATAATGTTAGCATGTTAGCAGCTATAACTATTACCTCCACCAGTGGTGTACTGCAAAAAAAAGAAGTAATTAATTCTTTGATTCAGAAAGGATGCATTCAATTGGTCAAAAGTGACCGTATATACATTTATCATACAGAATATTTTTATTTGAAATAAATGCTTTTGTAAAATTCTTTTGAACTTTCTGTTAATCAAAGAATCCTTTGGTTCATGGATTCAACAAAAATATTAATCAGCAACTATTTTCAACATTAAAAAAAGTTTACTGAGAACCAGATCAGCATATTAGAATGATCTCTGAAGGATCACAAGACACTGAAGACTGGAGTAATGAATGCTTAAAATTCATCTTTGTCATCACAGGAATAAATTATATCGTAAAACATAATGAAATAAGAAAACAGTTAATTTAATGTACAATAATATTTAAAAACATGTTTATTTTTGATCAAATAAATGCATCCATTGTGACTTCTTTCAAAAACATTTAAAAAATATCATACTTATGCCAAACTTTTATTCAGTAGTGCATAATAATAATAGCATTTCATATGTCATTGCAGCTAGCACTGTTATTTTGGTTACATCTTAGCAATTCTAATACATTAATGCTATTGTGGCCATTTCCTCTTTCTTCTCAAATGGCCACACACACACACACACACACACACACACACACGCACAACCTTACATCTGTTAAAATTCTCCCATATAACTGCTAAAACACATTTGATATCGGATTTTCAACATGGGAACAAAGAGGAAAATATTTCAGTCTGAAACGCAAGAAAGCTATTCTCACAGTCAACTGCAGTCACGCGCTTTAATAGACTCACTCCTTGTGCTAAACCCAAAACCTTGTCTTCCAAACCACTGCTTCCTCACCTCTTTCTGATTGAACATTCTCAGAAAAGTGCTGCTTTACCACTTGAGAGGGAGATAGAGATAGTAAGGGAGTAATAGAAAGAGATGGGAACGGGAGAAGAAAGGCGAACGGAAAGAAGAGAAAAAAAGTATTAGTTGCTACGCACCATGAGGCTTATCAGTGGCAAATAACACGGGAAACCACAAGCGCTTGGTGTTCTCTTACACACGTTTCCTTCCCTCCCTCCCTTCACCACTATTATCTTGTTCATCGCACACTAATGCCTCTCCCCCTTTCTAACAAGAACCCTCACCGAGTCTTTGAGCCTTCAAAAGATTATTAGAATTCATTTGTTGGCATGTACTGTAGGTGAGAGACTGCTAGAGCTTACCACGCATTAAAGATGTGAGAAAATCATGAGATTAACAGCCATCCATCTAATATTTCACGCATGTGCACACAAACGGAATGCAATTCATTGTGCCATTATGGTTGCAGCCTCTCCATTTTTCTCTCCTGGATTTTTGTTATGGTCAACAGTGGCATTGGTTGCACCATTTGTGAACTCTCGGACTTGCAAGACGAATCCCTTAAAGGCCCGTTCACACCAACGTTCACACCAACGCATGATAATGTCCTGTTTATTATAAGCTCACTGCAAGTTATATCGTCTACCACTATAAATTATCGAGCTCTTTAAAGCAGGATGGATTCTGACTGGCTGTCAATGTCAATGTTGTACATCTCCTGAAAACAACAACAACAACAACAAAAAAAACATTCTGAAATGTAGTGTAATTAAGTAATGTAATATCTTACATTATCTTTCCTCTGTGCCTTTATCATTATAGTTGTGGTGTAAACTCTGCTATTTTTTTTTTTTAATTTAGAGTTTTTTTTTTTTTTTTTACTGTAGCTTAAGTTACTGTCCTTGATGGTGAACAGGGTTTTATTCTGCAGCTCAGTGTTTAGTTGTCACATCTTCTAGAGTAACTTTTTGGTCCTTGGTAAGAGTTAAGGGTCATCTTCCTCTATGTCACACGAGTTGAAACCATTAGCAAGAGTTTCCCCACAGGCTCCACAGTTTCCAGGATCAAGGGTATGACCTAGCTTGCCTTACCCTTACGAAAGCACTCCGGCGTCAGCACTGGCCCAGCAGGATGCCCCCTTTGGCCGGAAAGTGAGAGATCCACCCGTGGTGGTGAGAGTGTTGTTTTAAAAGAGCAAAGGTTAAGAAATTCACAAATAAACACGTCTCAAACCCACTCCATCACAAGTCTCAAGGACTTCCCGTGGACACGGTCAGAAATAAAGAGCTCACGGAATGCAAACATATTGAAACATTTTCTCTGTAAGTTCAGGCTATTATCATTCTGTCAAAGTCAAAAGCTGTCCACGTGCCCATGTCCGGAAAGCATGAATTGGTATATAAATGTCAAGGCAACCCATTGAAAATGGTTTTTCCATTGATTCTGAGTCACACTGGAGTGGACAGGATGACTCAAGGATTGATGGAGTTCTGGTTGAAGTTCATTCATGCACTCGTTCGGTCTACGTCAACCCATCAGATGCTATCAAATAAAGCTAAAAATCTTGAACTGACTCACATGAGCTCTATAAATTCTCTTGCTTTTGAAAGCGCTATAGCAAAATGGTCACATTGAGCAGTGTAAAGACGAAAATGATAGTCTTCACAACGATTGTTCTCTCAACTTCTCAGCTGCTGGTGAACTTGATTTAGCACCAGTGGCTACATGGGAAATGTAATCTCTCGAGGGGCATGTGCCATTGGGAAAACCCTTCGGAATGCTTTTACAAGGTTGGTGTATTGCTGAATGGAAAAAACGGCTTTGAGATAAAGAGTACAGGAGTCTTTGCTACTAGTGTATGTTCAGAACTCAAACATTTTAGAGAACTGTATGAATTGAAAACACTAGTCATTATTGCTTGTCTGAGTAATTCCAACTTCTCAGCTGCTGGGGAACTTGAAAGGCTCCATGGAAACTTTCATCTCCCGAGGGCTGTTAAAGAATCCCCTCTAGAGGTTTTCTGAAGAGCATTTTTGGATTAGAGAAACTGATTTTCATAACATCATGAATACGGACAGTATTGTTAGGTTTGTCTTGCCTTCTATTGAGGCTCCATGCAAACTGTCATCTTTTAACAGCCATTGAGGAATGAAGACATTGCAGTTTGGTTGGCTTTGCCTTCAGTGCTTGACTGTGTTCAAATCAGGAAATGTTATTAAAAAAATATTCTTGTAAAAGTTGTATTTTTTTGACTAATACTTCCCAATGGCTGGTGAACTTGATTTCTGAGGTTCCATGTGACGGTCATCTCTCAAGAGCTAACGAGAAATCCCTTCTAAAGAGCATCTCATCCATGTCCACATCAAGAAACTTTATAAATTCAGTGACTTCTCAATCACAATGATTTTCTGATTAGTGAATCTTGTAATCTAAAGGGAAACTTAAGGCTACATGGGAAAAATAATCTCTCAATGGCTATTGAGGAAACTTTATGAATATACACAGTCAAATATGTTTGGCCTTACCTTGTATGTCTGGATATCAGCCTTGAGCCGACCTATCAATAAAATAAACCTCAGAATGCACTCATGTTCAGGAAGATTCACTAGCTGTGTCTTTGCTTAGAGGTGCATAAGCAGACTTGTGTTTGTGAGGTAAAAATCAATTCATTTGAATCACTTTGCAGCAATGGATTTTGCCAGCATTCTCGAGACTTTTTCTCAAACAAGAAGCATGGATGAAGGTATTGACAAAGGAGTGATTTATTTTCTAGGACGTCCCTCTTTAGCTCACCAATATAAATGCCTTTTGGTTCATCCCGACAATGCTGTTCACAACCCGTCCAGCAGAGGGAAACATAGCGCTTCAGTTTAACAAAGCCAACTGGAAGAGAGCCTGATGCAGTCTTCCACACACACAAAACAAAGAGTGTTCCAAATCAACAAAGCGTGACTGTGTGGAGCCTTAGTTCAGCCACCAACTCATTTCAATCCTCAACGGGGGAAATTACGCTTATTCCGTTATTATTGTTTGTTTTGTCTAAGGCGATCGAAAAACAGAAGCATGTGTGCACATCAGATGGCTGAGAGAACAGTTTGGAGGGAAAGCCATTTAATATTTCAAAGCCGGGTATTATTGTATTTTTACGGAAGTTGATTACGATAATACTAGGAGTCTCACAGGAGCTCCAGTGGTGGGCTCAGGCATCTCTTTGTCTCTTCTAACATATTAACATGGCCTTTTAGGCCCCTGCATATGTGCTGATGCTCTCTGTAACAAGGGAGCACATACTATAACCTGCCGGTGGGCCCTCATAGAACAGACAGAGTCCCATCTGTTAGGAACAGAGACGGTGTGTATGTGTGTGTGCTCTTTCTACACTTTCCAAGCAGTGTCATGGTAGTTACACTTAAATAAAGACCTGGTTCAGACAGAGGGTGTTCACTTTTGAGAGTTGAGTAACTTGTTGCGACAGGTGCCAATGCTCATCAAATCATTTTGGATGTATGCACGAATTTGGTGTAGTCAGCTTGTCCATCTTCTGCATTGACTGCTGGGATGCCAAAAAATGAGCTGATGGACTATTTAAGGTTGACGGTAAAAAGGAAGAGAATACGCAGCTCAGATCCTGCTCATATCCATGGCTCGTGGTACTTAATGCGTTGATAAATGCTTGATGTTGTGCTTTAATCTCAGATGATTGTGCAGTTATAAAACAACTCATTCTTCAAGAATTTACTTTTGAAATGTAAAGCAAATTAAATTAATCACAAAGCATAACACTGAATAACAAACACCTAAATGAGTTACTGATTACAGAATTTAAAACTGCCCTTCTGACATTAATGTCTCAACTACAACTAGTGTACTGAAAACTATATCAGTTGTTACGTTTTCCCATTCCCAACTCCCTTACTATCATAAACAGGAGAAAAATAAATGGCACCCACCTACCTACTAACCCCACAAATACAGAAATAACTGTTTAACCAGCAAAATTCTAATAAACCAAGATAAAAACAGATTAATTAAATCATACAACGATTATCATTAAAGATAACACTCACTTCTGCCTTTTGAATCTCAATCATAAAGTGTAACAGAAAGAGACTAAACTACTTCAATGTGTAGCACACAAAATATGAGGTAGATATACACGCTTGACTACTGGCTTCAACAAAGTATCAGGTCTGGGGTTGAAGATGGGACTTCAAAACTGCTGCACACAGTCAAGCCACCACCAACACGGCTCTGATGGTGTTTGCAGCTTAAATACTCATACACACACACACACACACACACACACACACACACACACACACACACACACACACACACACACACACACACACACATATATATATATATATATATATATATATATAGATACACATGACCCTGTACAACCTTGTTAGTTCTTTCCAATGAAAACCTCTGCTCTAGAGTAGCTAGTCTTTGTGAGTGTAAGGGCTGATTTCAGGACCCTGGACAGCACCACTGAAAACTGTCCATACCTTCCATTAGTGAAGAGTTAACTAACTGCATAATATAGTTCAACTCCTTATTTTTAAAGTCCCTCCATTACCTTATATCAAAACTTGGAAGGTGAAATTCTCATTAAGCCCTACTGATGGGAACAACCACAAGTAAACCTTGTGCTGTTTTGCATTTTACAGGTTTGTTTGATGTTTTCATTTTTCCTTTTCTCTCCCCACGTTTGGATTATTGTAGCAGCAGAGTGAGCAAGAATCATATGTAGGTTTTAAAACATTTTCTGTATGGTACAGATAGTGCACAGAATTAACATCCATTTCACGGAGTGGCAGCCACGGATGGACAGTGCTGAAGAGGTGCGCCTTAGCCTGCCAATGAGGATTGGAGAGGCCAGCCGCCCCGGAGACACTCAGTAATTGTGCTGCTCTGAAGTGCAGGTAGGTGTGCAAATTACCAAATGTGGCGTGTAAGCCCATTCGCCGGGGCTCCATCATTGTCATGCGTATCCAAGTTTGCCACGTTTGGTGACAGAATATTATGTCCATTTTGTGGTTTTGCTATGGCATGGATGGTCAGAGCATAAGCTTTTAGTACAGGTGTGATGTGCCCACAAAAACACCCTCAGCCAGCTGGAAGAAATCTATTCTAAGTACCACATCATGGACCCTGGGGATATTATGCTGTTTCATGACTCATTAATATCCTTAAAATTCAAAATCAAGCCAAATCACTGAAGCCAAAGAGCTCTACATTAAAACAACTTTGAGAAGTACTTATTCTTGGCACTTTTTCTTCTTCACTTCACTTTTTTTTTCCCATAAAATGTAATCAGAGACATTTAAAAAGTTCATGTATAATCAAATCCCCCATTATACACTTAGAAATGAATACTAATACGCAGAACATATCAGTACCATATAAATTATTGTACATTATTATTATTATTATTATTATTATTATTATTTAGTGGTCTTGATACTGCCTGGCTGGATATAATTACATTATAATATTGTATTATTTTTATATTTATAATTATATATACACAATATAATGTATATAAACGTATGTATACATCAAATTTAAGAAATGTAAAACTTAAAGTTATTCATATATAAATATATATATATATATATAACTATATGTTTGTATTTTTTCTATTATATTATTACATATTCATACTACTTAAAAAACATTATTTATTTAATAATGCTGTTAAAGTCTGCTGGGGAATGCTGTACAATGCTGGGGAAGTCGTGGCCTAATGGTTAGAGGGTTGGACTCCCAATCGAAGGGTTGTGGGTTCTAGTCTCGGGCCGGACGGAATTGTGGGTGGGGGGAGTGCATGTACAGTTCTCTCTCCACCTTCAATACCACGACTTAGGTGCCCTTGAGCAAGGCATCGAACCCCCAGCTGCTCCCCGGGCGCCGCAGCATAAATGGCTGCCCACTGCTCCGGGTGTGTGCTCACAGTGTGTGTGTGTGTGTTCACTGCTCTGTGTGTGTGCATTTCGGATGGGTTAAATGCAGAGCACAAATTCTGAGTGTGGGTCACCATACTTGGCTGAATGTCACTTCACTTCACTTCACTTCACTTAAATGTAATCTTTAGCAACTCTCAGAATGAAAGTCCATTCTCAAACTGTATATTATCAAATTTTGACACTTAAATTCACTTGTAGTTGTAAGTGTTTTATTTACTTAACTTACACACTATTATTACATAATTTCTGGCTATATATCATTTCTGGCTAATCAGATCCATAATTTTAATATATAGGCCTATAATATCTGTGCACCCATCTCTACATTACAGTGCATTGCTGCAATGTCGAGGTTGTTGAAAGCTGAATTTCATGTGCCCAGGTTTTTCATGCCTCTTTTTTGCATCATTAGCCCCATTCTCTCTCTCTCTTTAACTGACACCTTTCCTTCCTGTAATGCATTGCCTTTATTTAAGAATGTGGCACAGCGGCATCCACATGAAAGATCGCAGCATGTCGGGTTGAAGCCGAAGGGCTGGTGAAAAATACCCACTGTACTGACTAGAGTTTAGTCAGCAAGATGATTGCCACCATAGGGAGTGTCTGCCTGGGCTGGGCGGAGGGGTGAGCTGGCCAAGCTAGAAAAATGACCCACTGCTTGACACATAGAACGGTGGTGGAGGAAACAAAGGACAAAGGAAGTAAATGTCCTGTGATTCCTCCCAAGGCCCCTTCCTTTGGCATGTCACAATCTTGGCTCGTTACATGGGTTAGACTCACCTGGACTTACCGAAGTGTGTAGGTCTGGAAGGTCCACAGGTTTGTGCCACCAACACATCAGCCTGAAAGGGAACAAGTTGACAGACAGGGTGAAAGAAGTAATTTTCCAGAAATCTAGAGATCTTTATATATTATAGTTTAAAATAATACTTAACTAACTTCCATTGTCCTTATTTGTAAGTCGCTTTGGTTAAGCGTCTGCTTAATGACTAAATGTAAATGTAAAAATAATATATCAGTAATTTTTTTATTAAGTCTCTTATACTCATCAAGACTTTTTTTTTTTTTTTTTTTTACCAAAAATACAGTAAAAACAGTAATACTGTGAAATATCATTACAATTTGAAGAAAGTTTTTAATATAAAAATGTAAGTTATTCCTGTGATGCAAAGCTGAATTGTCAGCAGCCATTACACATGATTATTCTGAAATCTAAAATGCTGATTTATTATCATTTTTTTAAACAGCTGTGCTGCTTTGGTGTTTTAAAAGTACTTTGATGAAAAAAAGAAAGAAAAAAAAAAAACCTTTGGTAATAATATACAATGCTGTTCAAAAGTTCAAAAGTTTGGGGTCAGTAAGTTTCACCCCTACTTTTTTTTATTTTATTTTTTTATTAATACTTGTATTATTTAACAAGGATATATATAAAAAAGTGAGAGTAAAGACTTATATTGTTACAAAAGATTTCTAGATTTCCATATTTCTATTTTGAATAAATGCCATCCTTTTTAACTTTTTATTCATCAAATAAAATTGATTCATATATATAAAAATTATATAACATTATTATAAAATGAATTTAGCAGTTACTTCAAGTAAATAATATTAGTGCATGACATTTAATAACCTTACAATCAAGCCTAAAGATGGCATTTTTATTCCTTTTAGAAACTGCTGAACCAAACTTTCAGGTTATTACAGGCTGTGAAGTATACAGTAGGGTATGTTTTGGGATAAAAAGACCAGATGGAGCCAATGTAGTAAAGAGGATGTTACTTAAACATTAGGTTTGACTATGCCTTGTTACCTTCCTACCTCTGTGTACTAGAATTTTTCAGCTTTTTGGACACATCCAATGAACTAAAGAGATCCATGAGCCAAGATTCAGACTATTTCTTCTCAGGAACCCAGTTCAATGATTGGTTTATGTATAAAGGTTCAAGGATTCTTCTTAAAGTTACATATACATTATGAGAACCTTTCCTCTCGCCGGTTCGAGCCAAATGAATTATCGAAAACCATCATACATACTGTAAGATCCATTTGTGCTCTTTATATCTGAAGTTCTCTATTCCACTGCGAAGAAAGACATAGAACAAGACACTTTTAACAGTTGCCAAGTATGCCAATTGTTAACGTATTACCCTTACACTACCGTCTATTTTGAGAAAACTATTTGTGACTGGAATAATAGCATCATAAATGTCTTTTCAGATGACATACCTATCACGTTACACTTCTGTCTGCTTTGACATTGGGAAAAAATTAAAAACATACTTGTCATGATGACAATCTGTTATATGCGCTGTCAAATTGAAGAGATAGATGTCTCTAAGGTAATAAATCTGACAGCAGAGGTGTAAAAAGAGAAAAAAGGACAACAAATACTTACTGACACAATCTCGGCCTGGGTCAGAGCCCGTCAGCGAGGCACGTCTATCTAAACCCTGGTCCAGTACGCCTCCGAACGCAGCTCAGCTGTGAAATTAGAGCACACACTGTCCCGAGAACTCCTGTGCCTGCAAACCGTCCATCTTTGGTCGACCTTCCTGAAAATCACAGTCCTGTCTTTCTCTCCCATGGCGAGGGATGTCAGTCATGCAATTGGAATTGAAAGAGCGCCGCTGGAGCCACCTGTGGATGCTGCGTATCAAAAGATGTCAAGATCTCTATTTCTTCCAAGGTGGGCTGGTATGACGGGGAAGTGAATTCTGCACCCCGTTAGCTTTGAGATTTGATAGAGTGCTCATACACACTCAGAGCTGTCTTATAGTCTGCTCAAATACTGTACCACATTTGTTTGTTTTCAGTCTGCGAGAGGTATTCATCACGCCTGATGTATGAAAACAAATACGCAGGGTGGGTAGAAGTAGAGCGGATTTGTTAGCGTGTTTGTTGAAAGGACTTCTGAAATGAATGCTTATCTCAACCAAAAATTTACTCAACTTCATGTTGTTCCAAACCTTGATTTGTATTGTGAAACACAATAGAAGTTACTTAAAAAAAATGTCTCGGTGTTTTTTTTGTCCAAACAATGATTGTCATCGGGGTCCAATGTTGTTTTGATAAGCAAAAACTATTAAAACATTCTTCAAATCTCAGCTAATCAGAAAATATTTGATGCTTGGTATTTAGCGCACATTTGGAACATGGCAGAAACATGTCATATTGTGTTTTTTTTTTTATAATACAACTAGCTATCTAGCTCCAAGATTTTCATGTGAACAGAGCTTATAAAAAGGTTAATACTTGCTAACAAAACTTAACATTAAAGTACTGTATTTACATAATGGAGACAAAAACTATCCACTTGATAGTTTTATTGTGGGGTTTTAGAGATTCTTCCCAAAACACTGATAACCGAACTTAAAGTCTTAAACTTAAACTAAACCTAAAGTCAAATCTGTTTCTTTCTATATTCAGAGAACAAACAACCTTCTGAAATCCAGCAGTCTTGAGATCAACCTTTCAATTTCCCAGCCTTATTTGTGGACAAACACTGTGGACGTCCACTACACCCAATCAGCAGCTGTAGATTGGAAAGCCTAATCCATATATATGTTGTCTAAATATTACTCAAACGAACCCCTGAGCAGTGTTTCAACAGAATTATTCAGCCTAAGCCTTGCTTAATGGCTAAATCGATGGATAGAGCCTTACAATCATATTTTTTTTTTGGGAGTAGAAACAAGAGGAAGAGAGCACAGCCCTTTCCAAACACAGCCACGAGTCGAAACTCGATGAATAAAATATTGGCGAGGGTTAGAGATATGAAGGCAGGAAATTAAACACACTAATGCCAGAGAGAGAGGACAGGGTGATCAGGACTTAATTAAGGACTTTGTGGAGGCCATGGTTCCAGGCGATGGATATACTGTCTTGCTGACAACAGTGATGAGACGGGGGATTATGGGGCACGATGACCGAGAGGGAATTGGAGACCCTGCACTCCGCAAACCCTCCATTATGAAGTACGGCTTCAGAGGCTGGATAATTAGCAAAGCCCTCATGTTGACGCATTGTAAGTGCATTACCTTGGCCATATACAGTCTGGAATACCAATAATAGCTTAACTGGGTAAATGGCGGTGCTAGAACTCACAATGAGAAATAAGATCACCATCATTTCTTCCTGCTTGGCAGATGGGAGCATATGCGGCAGTCTCAAGCCGGCCCTGACCTCAAGAGGAAAGTAGTTGGAAGAGTTTCTGAAGGAGTCTTGGAGGGGGTGATCCATTTTTTTCTGGCAAGGCACCACTTTGTAGATTTTTAGCCTGGTTTGTAATATCCGTTTCTTTTCATGAAAAATACCTCCTGTTCAATTAAAAGCACGTTATAGCACAATGAAAAATCTAGCATATTATATTTAGCCAAGACAAAACAGCGAGGTCTCTGCATCACGTCTCCTCTCAGTTCAGTCGTGGATCTCTCTGGAGACCCTGTAGAGAGGAATTGCCCATCGCTGCCGTACATCTACGCTGAGCTATTTAGTCTCACATTTATAGCACAGCGGTGTCAAGGTTAGTCCTTAAACAACGGTTACTCCAAAATCTTTACACGCATTTCTCACATTTGTGCTCTGCACTTGCACTGCTCAGAACTCATTTTTGCCGAGATGAAGTACCCCAGCTCGCAGGCTTAGCCCATCTATCTGTATTTCCTAACAACAGAATAGTTGTATAGGCCGTAGATTTTGTTCCCCTGAACTTGTGCTAAATTATACATGGACTGAAAACTGTAAAGATCAAAGAGAGCCAGCAATTGATTGTAGATTAAGTTAGCAAGCATTAATTAGCAAGCATGCTCGTGTTTACTAGCTACATTCAAAGAGCATGCGCCAAATTCATATATTGCTAATACTAATGTTGTGGAAGATAGTAGCTTGTAAAGATGAGCAGAAGCCACCAACAAGGGAAATATCTATCTATCTCTGATTATATAATTTAATCAAACCAATCAATTCTATCATGTAAAAAAAAAAAAAAAAAGATTTTGGAATAAATTAACATGAATGATAAATAAATGTTAATGAACGAAACAAAACAATAACACTGATAAACAGATTTTAAATATTTTGTGGCAATAAATGAGCTTACATTTTATATTGTATACTTTATTGTCAAATGAATGCTGATTTATAATAAAGTACATCTTGATTTAACTCAAAATGTTATTAATATATGTTAAATGTTACTTTGATATAAAATCAGTTAAACAATTACCTATTTAGATTCAGACTTGTAAATGTATGTTTCTTATCATTTCCACATACTTAATTTTTTTGCTTATATATTAATATCATTAAGTTACAAAATGTGACTACAAATCAACATCTGTACAAATGAAACTGCCAAATGATCAAACGATGCAACCATATGAATTATTCATTTCCAAATGCATGCTGGGAAGAGTGGAAATAGGACTTCAAAACTATGTTTTTCAGTTTAGGTCTATTTTGAACATGCATAAAAAATGCATTCATCCAACCTACCTGCTGTGCATGTCGGGTCGACTTTAAAATTAGAGTATATTGTCAGAAAAGCTGCGTCCACTCCAGATGCATTACGTATGTTCCTAAAAGAGAAAAAACTTCAGAATAGTACATAACTTTCTGGTTATTTTTCAGTTTTTAATCTAAAAATCATGTTGTTTTTTAATGTAGGTCTTTGTTTACTAGCTAACATTCACTGAGTTTGTGCAAATACGCATTTCCTTTACAAACGAGACAGTGTTCTGGCTTTGGGACGATTATGCAACAACTCTCCTGTCAGCCTTCATTCTCATCATTGTCTTTGGACAATTTTTGCACCATTGTCTCTGTTTCTGTCTTCTCCCTGACTTTCTCTTCATTCTGTTCCACTCAGACTTTCTTTTGTTTTCTCTCTCGTGCGCTCATGGTCCCTCTTCAAGGATGTGAGGTTGATAAATGGAGCTAATTGTTGTAGTGGCGGGCTCCTCTGATGCAGGTGGTCTAATCAGACTGAATAGGAAAGGCCTTAGGGAGGCCATTACCCTTCCTATTGTCTGAGAGGACAGCGGGACATAGCCTGTTCTCTCCCGTGGGGGCTGGAATCACTCTCTGACACTGTCCTCAGGCTTCTGGAGAATATCAGACGACACCGTGTGCTCTACAGGTCTCCTTTTGACTCACTGCGCTCAGATCAGCCTTTGCCCTCATCACGCCCCATAATAGCTGAAAAGGAAGAAAAAGCACCCTGGGCCTTTTCACCACGCTGTTTCACTAGGAATCATGGGGAATGTCTATTTCAATCAGATGTATTTTTAGCTGGGGGTCGGTGGTGTGCAATTTCATCACCGAATCTGTCAAGATTCGCAGTATTACCCTTGATTGCGAGAGTTTATTTGACTATTCCAGGACATTTCTGCTTGTGAGCTTGTGTAGTCTTTGTATGTTTTAATGGCTGGTTTGAGTGCTGATGTAAGGAAAACACATTAAATTGCAATTTATGTGACAAAACAAACTGAAAATTATGGGCCTCAAACCTCTATATGCACAGTAACTATTATCATCCACAGTCAGCTTAACCAGTGGATTCCAAACCTTTTATACGGTGATTGTTAAAACTTATTATGTAAAAAATGATCCAGGAATATGAATAAACATGCTTATAATGAAAATGTTTAGTGGAACTGCATGTATTTGCTATTTACTGCCTTCCCTGCTATTGTAATAATTATGTTGCAGAAAATTCATCCGAACACTATAATAAAATTTACTGTAACTTAAAGGGATAGTTCACCCAAAATTAATATTTTTATTTATTTTTATTCTAAATGCATAAGTAGTATTTTATTTCTTTGGAACATAACTAGCAACTGATGACAGCTGTCTGGAAAGGACTAAAACAACACCACAAGAAGTTCACCCAAAAATGAATATTTTGTTATCATTTTACTCACTGTCATGTTGTTACAAATGCATGTGCAGTTATTTTTCCTGTGGAACATCATCTACAGCAGTTTATAGTGATGACAGCTGTCTAAAAACACCATCAAATATCCCAAAAAGTAGTCCATATCACTTGTTTCATACAGTATCTATTTGTAAAGAAATTTCAGATATTTAGAATATTCTCTTCTGCTGTATTTCTTAAATGATTTTCTCTATCCCAATTTTAAACCGTACATCAAGTTCACTTTCAACACATGTTAATTAGAGAGCTTTTGGTATCATTGATGTTAGTTTTTGAAACTAAACACAATCATGATAATGTTTCGATCTTCGATAGAATGTTAAAATCTTCAATAATGTGGAAGTAGAAAAAATATGCTAAAAAGAGCCAGAATAATGACAGACCTCTTCTCTTTGGGTTAACTATTATTTAAACACATCATTGACAATATGAAAAAAACACAATAAACACGAACCTTTCAGAGACGCCCAGTAATATCAACATTTAACAATGGCAAACTTCATCCTGGTCATTAGTACTGACAAACAAGTCAAAGAAGCAAAAGTTGACACTAAATCAATGAAAAGACAAGACACAAATTCAGTGTTGAAAAATAATCACTCCAGTCCAAAATGTAAAGCACCAATGTCTTTTTGAAAAAAAAAAAAAAAAAAAAAAACTAAAACGAGGGTCTTTCCAAGATTATCTGGCAAGCTAGTTCTGGTGCATGCAAAGCAAACGGTAATGAATAACTGTGACCGGCAGCACCGAGGCAGAAAATGTGCATGCTAAACTACATAAATCTGCAAGTCGGTGAGCATTACAGGGTAATTGGATTTATCCATAATGTGTTCATGCTAATCCAGCTATTAGCATTATGAGTTCCTGTCGTCATGTTTTGCTTTTATGCCATGACCTGTACCTTCCACCTTCCACGCACACACATCTTTCCTAAAGTATTAACTTACAATAAACCACACACTCTCATAAGAGTCCGTTTGGAGTCACCTGGGTAGCAGCATCAGCATGCATTGGGAGTCCTGCTACATCTGTATGGCACGTTTTGTTTTAAAGGGCAAACATGAGGGTGGGACTCTCACACTGAATGTTGTTTATTGTCTGTGTATTGAACAAACACGGTTGGAGGCGAACAGGAGACCTCTAAAGTAATGAACTGTGGGGGCTTTGAGAGTTTTTCAGCCATCTGTCCCAAGCTTATATAAATATTGTGAGTCAGCACCAACTGTTTTTATTGGGCCAACCAAGCCTAGCCCCCTGTAGTCCAATCATGTGAACGATTGGTCAAAGTTCATTGGTTTCACAATGCCAGCTCATATGATGGAGGTTATTAAGTTGGTCTGCAATCAGGATGGGACGGTTATGTTTCAATCTTCGGTCAGGTTCGCTTAACGCCAACCACGACTTGCGGATCTTCAATGTATCTCTCAAAGGAGAAATATCTACAGACTAGTCAAGCAACAGAATACAAGATAAAAAGAGAGTTTGGCAATCTATTATTGAAGAGTCAAATGACACCATGGGGAACAGTACAAAAATAGAACCTGATTCTTGAGTCTTTTCGAATACGTGCCAGCTTGATATATATTGATGACTTGGACAAATGATAATGACTCTAGTTAAAAGTCCCAGCAGGGTTGCTTCTGAAACATCTTGACTGATTTATTCAGATCAAAATAGTTGCTCGAGAGGACATGGTGCAGTTAGTCATCTGACAATGGGAGAACAGCTCACCAACCTGTAAAGGAGAATCATTTGTAACCCTACGGGCATTTTGTGCATTGTGCAAGGAATCAAATTGGTGGAACATTGAATCCGAGGGCACAAAAAACAAATTACCAACACATTCCGAGAAGTGTCAATCACCAAAATTAGGCAGGTTCTGGTCGAACCGTTTATGAATTACCATTTTAAACACTTCTGTTATTGAGACACGTTTGTTAATTATTGATGCGGAAAGTCATGCTGTCAAAACATCGGACAATCTGGATGGATTGCTGAGCTTTGCATTCACAGAGCTGTGGATATTGAACAATGGGTGAAATGTGGGTCCCATGGCTGGTGCTGGAAAGTGTTTTTTGTAATTATATGTTCAACGCCAGCCAATGTCCCACAGCGTTCTGACAGCTATATTTCACATCAGTGGTTCTCAACTGGTGGGTCGTGACCCAAAAATGGGCAAATCATATTTCTGAGGTTGTTTATGCATTTGTAAAATGGTCAGTTTTCATATTCAGCCTACATCATGCACATTTTCATGTTGTTTGGTTTCTGCAGTTCACTTGATAGAAACATCTGGTAAAACCAGACGAGAACAGGGTTGTGCATTAAATTGTTTTTAAATTTACATTTTAATTCAAGTAGCAAAAAGTTCCATGTAAAAAAGTAGAATTATAATGAGTTAGATTCAGATAAATTCCTGTAAGTAATTTCTGACTAAAAAAGCAAGGCTTGTCAAAGCAAAAGGTTGAATTTCTTTCAATTACACTTCTGTAAATTTCTCTTCCTCTCATTCCAAATCAACTTCCTGATTTATTCAATTCAAATTTAAACTCAAGAACTGACAAGGAACCAATTCTGACTTTTGAGAATCCTTGTTTGAGAACCATTGCATAGGTCTCCATCTCCATACGTGTCTTTTATCCTCCCGAGTGTTTACCAGACACAATTCTCAAAGTCAGAGGCTTTATATCGGTGGTAACTTTCTCCAGTCTTATTAATGAGGGAGCACAAGGCTGCCGACATCTTTCCCAGGCCTGCTTTGGGAGAAACCTTGCACGGTAATTGCTATTGACAGTGCCAAGAAAGTAAACCTCAGCAGAAATCCCTCAGGAGTCAGAGGGTCCATCCCTTCTCTTCTTCATCTAAACGCGCATCTGCATCGTGGGAGACACAAAAGCAGCAACGTGACAACAAAAACAAAGACATAAATTCACAGCAGAGATTCTGATCTGCTTTGGTATTGCTGAGCCTAGTTGAAGTTAGCCGGCGGTCCTGTAGGACTTCCAGGGGATGCGAGGCGTAGCTGAAACAGATTGTCAGGGACTTTGGGAGAACACCGCCAAAAAACACAGAGGATTAATTCAAAATGCGCCGTTTGATCAATACAAAACATTTAGGAGTGGAAGGAAGCTCAAAAACGGGAGTCCCTTGGTTCCTCTTACAGACAACTAAATTAACATAATTTCTGAGTATTCCTAGCAGCAGTTTCTGTTGTTTAAACCTTTTATTTGTTCCATCTGCTTCTCATTTTACTGCTTAAATTATAAAGCTTGCGTAACTTTTCTTTCTTCAGTTATTTTGGCTATTCAAAAAAAAAAAAACCAACAACAAAGAGAATCTACATTTAATCAAGGGAATGTAGAAATTAGCAGAGGTTCACACAGCAAAATACTATTACAAACGTTTTTTTAATAAATGAAAGTGACAAATGCCCGGAAAATTAATTGTCTTTAACTACTTGCTCTTGTGTGTGTGTTCTAGATGTTTTCATGTGTGTAACTATATTTTGTGCCTGAACAGAAATAAGAAAAATAAGTTTAGAGAAATATTTTGGCTTAATTATACAAAATGTGTTCATTTAATATCTTTTAAATTGGCATATCACATACCAAAGCTAATTTAAACTTTTATATTTCTTAATGTTTTTTTTTATGTAAGCAAGCTAACAGCTTAGGCCTTCTAGATTAGCGCTAACAGCTTAAAAATAACTTTTGATTAGCTAGAACGTCAATATTCTACACTTTGGTCACTATCAGTATGGTTACAAGCATTATTCTTGATGACAAAAATAATTAAAATCAGCTTGTCTTTGGTTATTCCTTCGAAAAGCACTAGCGCACTCCAGTAAACCATATAAACAAGATAATTCTTGAATCACACCGGTTAGCAAACACCACTGGCAATCCATAACACTGTCTGAAGAAGCATCAAACAAATCACTCTCTCTGTTTTTACACTTTCTTATCCCTCTCTCTTTGAGTTAATTTGAATGTGGGTAGACGCAGTCATCCAATTTTACAACAGATGAACCTGTTTCAGCAGATGCTGCTCATTCCCCCCAGGCCTTAAGGAGCATGAAGAGACAGATAGATTTCTGTTCTGACTGCGTCTGACACCTGCTCACACCTGTGTGGCTGGGATTGCATGCAGAGACATGCTTCAGAGAAACTGCCTGACCTTTAATCTGACCAGGCAAACATTGCTGCTAATTAGACTGATTCAGGACTGTACCGGTTCACAGGTAAGAGTGTAAAATTAGTAAAAAATACTTGAACGCTATTAACATTGTTTTACATTTGTTAATATTTATATTTCACTTTCTAAGTAAATGTGTTCAACATCATAGTAGGTATTCAAAATTGGTTCTGAGAATCATTAAATACCCCTTTTATTAATTAATAACCTACATTTTGATATTGTGACAACCCTAACCTAACCATAAAATAGTACTTTTGGCACTTTTATAAGTTAATAAAACTATTATAAATGATTCTTCTATTGAGGTTACACTTTTGTGTGAGAAAGTAATCACTTTTTGTCTCCAAAAGCATACTTAGGTCAAACACACACGCACACACCCACACACACATCAGATATTAGCACAATAATCAAATCCCAATTGTTTTATGACAGTCTGACTAGTTCTGTACAGCATCTGGCATCTCTTCACACCATTTGCCACACCCTCACAATAAATGCCCTACACGGCATCATAGCCAACGACATTTCCTCAGTTTTGTGGGTTATTTGAACATACAGATAGCTAGTGAAGTGGTCCATTAATACCCCAGATAAAGGACAAAACCTGATGAGCTCAAATGCAATAAGATGGAAAGTTATCACA